>NC_083242.1:2663949-2760213 GCF_032191835.1 Heteronotia binoei
TTTGTCAGGCTAACCGAAGAGCCGCAGAGTCTCAGAAAGAGAGACTCAGAAGCCGCAGGTCACTGGCTCAGGTAAGGTCTTTCACATCATGGAGGAAACCTCGCTGCATTTCCCCTATGCTACTGTTTGGAGGGGAGACCACCAGGGAACGCCAGGGTTGTGACGCGGAAGCGGGTGAACGCCTTCGAGCCCCATTAGAAATCACCAGAAGTCAGCTTGACTTAATGGCAAAAAAGAAAGAAAGAACGAAACTTCACAGGGAGATTCAAATATGAGATGCTTATTTTCTACCCCTGACCAGTTCTCACTCTTCTCTCCTCTAATTTAATTTAATTTAATTTAATTTTTTAGATTTATATCCCGCCCTATCCAACAAGCGGGCTCTGGGCGGCTCACAACAATAAAACAACAATTAAAATAATATCATAAAAACAGACATTACAAAACAGGAGCAGCACAGTAAAGAATCTTACAGACCTAGGCAGTAAACAGCATGCGGCTGATGGCTAACAGCATAACAGAACACCATAATGGCGAAATTTTGTGGGGAGCGATGACTCTCAAAGGATGCCCGCTGGATCTATTAAAAAGCCTGAAGAACTCCACCTTACAGGCCCTGCGAAACCTTGATAAGTTCCGCAGGGCCCGGATCTCCAGTGGGAGCTCATTCTACCAGGTAGGGGCCTGGACCGAAAAGGCCCTGGCTGTTGTGGAAGCCAGTGTCCTTAGGACCAGGGACTATGAAAAGAGGTTGAGCAGCAGACCTCAGAGCCCGGGGGGGGGGGGCAGTTCATATAGGGAGAGGCAGTTCTGAAGATCTGGTTCCATTTTGCACTGGATCTTTACATCCTGACTCCTTTCTTTGCAACCCCCCTTCCCACTTTCTGGCTGGGACCCGAGGCCTCGGGGTTCTCCATTCCTGCTTGTATCTGACAATGGGTCGGTGAGGGCAGTTTATACCTGGGGAAGCCTTGTTGGTCTCTCAGCTGCTATTAGGGTTGCCAATCTCCAGCTGGGGGAAGGGGATCTCCTGCTTTGGAGACCCTCCCCCCGCTTCAGGGTCGTCAGAAAGTGGGGGGAGGGGAGGGAAATGTCTTCTGGGAACTCTATTATTCCCTATGGAGATTTATTCCCATAGAAAATCATGGAGAATTGATCCGTGGGTATCTGGGGCTCTGGGGGGGGGGCTTTTTGGGGTAGAGACACCAAATTTTCCATATAGCATCTAGTGCCTCTCCCCAAAATACCCCTTAAGTTTCAAAAAGATTGGACCAGGGGGTTCAATTCTATGAGCCCCAAAAGAAGGTGCCCCTATCCTTCATTATTTCCTATGGAAGGAAGGAACTGAAAAGGTGTGCCGTCCCTTTAAATGTGATGGCCAGACAGTTATGCTTGCCACACCTTTGCTCCTGGTCCCACCCCCAAAGTCTCCTGGCTCCACCCCCAAAGTCTCCTGGCTCCACCCCCAAAGTCCCCAGATATTTCTTGAATTGGACTTGGCAACCCTAGTTGCTATTCAAAGCCAGTGTGGTGTAGTAGTTAAGAGCAGGGTTTTGACTCCCCCACTGCTCCTCCACACGCAGCCAGCTGAGTAACCTTGGGGTAGTCACAGTTCTCTCGGTGCTCTCTCAGCCTCACCCATCTCACAGGGTGCCTGTTGTGGAGAGAAGAGAAGGGGATGTGAGCGGAAGCTGCTTGAGGTTGGAGAAAGTTTTAGTTTTGGTTTTTATCATCAAGTCACTCTGTAGGGTTTACAAGAGTCCCTTCCCTGGGATTTAACTGGCTCCCTCAGAGACTCTGAAAAAGGAGATCAAGCCCTCTGAGAGTTCAGGGTCAAATCCAGGCTAGACCACTGTAACTCGCACTATGCTGCCTTACCGTTGAGACTGATCCGGAAACTGCAGCGGGTGCAGAATGCAGCGGCTCGCCTGCTGACTGCACCGCCTTTACGGGTGGGCATTCGGCCAGCGCTCCGCGATCTGCACTGGCTGCCCATTGAGTATTGGATCCGCTTCAAGGTTTTAGTTCTAACGTTTAAAGCTTTACACAGCCTGGGACCAACATACCTGCGGGACCGTCTCCTTCCATATATGCCCAAGAGGTCGTTACGTTCGGTCTTCCAACACCTGTTGGCCGTCCCCGGCCCAAGAGATGCCCGCCTCATCTCAACTAGGACCAGGGCTTTTTTAGTCCTGGCCCCGACCAGGAGGAATCAGCTCCCTACGGAGATCCGGGCCCTACCTGGCTTATTAGCCTTCTGTAGGGGCTGCAAAACAGAGCTGTTCCGCCAGGCTTTTAGTTGAGACTGCGGGCATCTATTCTCGATCTGGTTCGCCTACCCTATTGGCACTGTCACCTACGCTAGAAAATGGAATACTATCTGCCATCTCTGAGATATCATGATGTGAGACGGCCAGGCTGGGCATTATGTGATGATACGGTCAACTTCTCTGAGTGCTGTTGAGTTGTCTGTTTTTAAAAATGTTTTTTATTGTATTGTTTTATCATATGTTGTACTCTGCCCTGAGCCCCATGGGGAATGGGCGGAATAGAAATATACTAAACTAAATAAATAAACCCTGCAACCTCTGAATAGGCTGAGTGATCAGAAACGGGTTCTTTGCTTTGGCCAACAGCCGATAAAGAACCTGTCATGAAACGTAACGGACCTAACGACGCGATTCTCCTCATTGTTCATCTTGCAGACAATCTGAACAGTCTCTTATTCCTGTTTTAGCCTGGTTCTGTCAGTCAGCTCAATATCTCCATGGAAGTGAAGCACATCTTGCTCTCCCGGACTATCCAGCGGTTGCGCCGGGACCTTCCGACTTTCAGCGACGCCGACTATCAGCTCTGGTTTGAGAAAAGACTCCCAGTTGTTCTGCCCAGTGTGACGGCCCCTGTTCTTCAGCAGATCCCCCGCGATTTGTCTTGTGGGGCTTACGAGGCTGTGTGAGTCTTCATTCCCTTTTGCTTTTGGAGAAAAAAATCATTGCGACTTTTTATTTAAAAAAAAATCTCTATAAACTCCCCCCAACATGGTTTCAGAAGGAACCGAAATAAACGGGAATCTTGTGGGACCTCAAGAGTTAACCTGGTTTTAGTCTCCTGATTATTTCTTTTGCAAACATGCTTGACCTCTGTTCCTGGGAATCTTGGAAACGGCAGTTACAATTTGCATGTCTACTAGAGATTGCTCAACTTCTTAATTAAACTACAGTTCCCAGAATGCTTTTGGGGACAGGCAAAACTAGGGGAAGGGGTTTGGGCTCAGCATTAGGGCATCCACCCTGCATGGGGACAGTCCAGTGTTCAACCCCTGGCGTCTCCAGCTGAAAAGGAGCTGGCAGTAGGTGCTTGAGACCTTGGAGAGCGGCTGTCAGTCTGAGTAGGCAATTCTGATTTATTTATTATTATTATTTATTTATTACATTAAATTGCTATCCTGCCCCCTCCGCAAGCGGACTCAGGCCGGCTAACAACATTCATTTCACAAGTTAAAACCAGTAAAAAACTAATAAAACATATTTACAATTTTAAATTTTTTAAAACCATTTCATAGTGCTGTATCACTACAGTATACAATACAAGCGAGTTCTTCTTTCCAGACGATGATCACCTAGTACTCTATATGATGTCAGGTGGCAGTTCTCTTCCGGTTAGATATCAAAGGCCTGTCGAAACAATTCGGTCTTGCAGGCCCTGCAGAAAATGGAGAGATCCTGCAGGGCCCTTATGGCCTCCGGGAGAGCATTCCACAATTCTGGTGCTGCCACTGAGAAGGCCCTAGCTTGCGTTGAACGTAACCTAGTCTCCTTTGGTCCAGGGATGGACAATAGATTTTTTGTCCCTGAACGCAGGAGGTCCCTGAATTTGAGGAGGGACTGTGGCTCGGTGGCAAAGCGTCTGCATGGCGTGCAGAAGGTCCCCGGTTCAATCTCCAGTTAAAGGGACTAGGCAGGAGGTGGTGTGAAAGACCTCCGCCTGAGTCCCTGGAGAGCAGCTGCCCGCCAGAGTAGACAATACTGACTTTGACGGCCCAGCGATCTGATTCAGTCTGAAGCAGCTTCCTGTGTGTGTTTATGGTTCCGATGATGCCAGTATTCTTTTTATGTTTCAGGATCACGGGGATTAACATGGGCTTCGCTGAAATGTCCAAGGAAAGGAAGAAAGACGTCGTGAGCTACATTGGGTCTTTTCTCAACCAGAAATCTGAAACCACTGGTAATTTCCTGAGTAGGAGTAGGAGTTTGGGGCAGAACCCGATCCTTTTTGGTACTAAAGTTGATGGCATCATCTGGGATCCGTTGGCTTCAATCTGAGCCTGCCTCTTGGCTCAGCTGTAGAACTTGACTTGCCAACCTCCAGGCGGGGACTGGAGATCTCTCTCTTTTATAATCTGATCTCCGGACAGCAGACACCAGTTCCCCTGGCGGAAATGGCTGCTTTGGAAGGTGGACTTGATGGCATTATGCCCTGCTGGAGTCCCTCTCCTAGGACTTCACCCCCAAATCCTGAGAGAGTCTTCAACCTGGAGCTGGGAACCCTATTTAGAACCTGTTTTCTACAGCAGTTTTTTTTAGAGGAAAGGCTTCAGAGTCAGAGAGCGTGATGTCAAAATGGCATGGAAGAATCTGACAAAACTGAAGCGAGCCAAAACTGAAGGTGAAATCAAAAAGCAAACAGCCGTTATTGTCATAACCCTGATTTCAAGGCCTAGCCCTGAGGGAGAGAGGTGGGATTGTCCATTCTAGGTTGGATTCAAGCAGAGCTCTTTTTTTTTGTAACAGGAACTCATGTGCATATTAGGCCACACACCCCTGATGTAGCCAATCCTCCTGGAGCTTACAGTAGGCCCTGTAATAAGAGCCCTGTTAGCTCTTGGAGGATTGGCTACATCAGGGGTGTGTGGCCTAATATGCAAAGGAGTTCCTGCTATTAAAAAAAGGCCCTGGATTCAAGTCCTGTGACACCTTAGAGATCAAAAAGAGTTTGAATTTCCAGGCTGGGAAATCCCTGGAGATTTGGAAGAAGATCCAGGGGGGAGGGGGGGCGTTAGGAAGGGAAGGGTCCTCTGTAAGGGGGTGTGATGGTGATACCAGGGACTCCATCCTCCCAAGCAGCCATTTTCTCCAGGGTAACCGACTAAACCATTGTGGGATCAGTTTTCATTCTGGGAGATCTCTGTGCCCCACTCGAGGACTGGTAGCCCTAGGTTGTGGATGGTGGCCAGTTGGGCTGAGTTGCCATGATTTTTCTCTATGTCACTTCCTCACAGGTCCAGCCTGCTCGTCCCAAGTCCCAACCAGAAGCTGGGTCCTCCAGTTCTTTGGGAAGTTCTCCACAGAAATGCCATACACTCAGCTGGTCTCCTCCTACCGCCAACCTTTCGATGCTGTAAGTTGTTCCCAAGGTCTGGGGCTGGCCCAGTTGAAGAACTTAAGAGAAGCCATATTGGATGAGGCCAGTGGCCCATCCAGTCCAACACTCTGTGTCACATAAGAACATAAGAGAAGCCATGTTGGATCAGGCCAATGGCCCATCCAGTCCAACACTCTGTCACATAAGAACATAAGAGAAGCCATGTTGGATCAAGCCAATGGCCCATCCAGTCCAACACTCTGTGTCACATAAGAACATAAGAGAAGCCATGTTGGATCAGGCCAATGGTCCATCCAGTCCAACACTCTGTGTCACATAAGAACATAAGAGAAGCCATGTTGGATCAAGCCAATGGCCCATCCAGTCCAACACTCTGTCACATAAGAACATAAGAGAAGCCATGTTGGATCAAGCCAGTGGCCCATCCAGTCCAACACTCTGTCACATAAGAACATAAGAGAAGCCATGTTGGATCAGGCCAGTGGTCCATCCAGTCCAACACTCTGTGTCACATAAGAACATAAAAGAAGCCATGTTGGATCAAGCCAATGGCCCATCCAGTCCAACACTCTGTCACATAAGAACATAAGAGAAGCCATGTTGGATCAGGCCATCCAGTCCAACACTCTGTCACAAAACTCAGTGGTCAAAACCCAGGTGCCATCAGGAGGTCCACCAGTGGGGCCAGAATTCCAGAAGCTCTCTCCCCCGCAAACACCAAGAATGCAGAGCATCACTGCCCCAGACATGAGAACAGAAGAGAAGCCTTGTTGGATCAGGCCAATGGCCCATCCAGTCCAACACTGTGTGTCACATAAGTGGCCAAAACCCAGATACTATCAGGAGGTCCACCAGCAGGGCCAGAACTCCAGAAGTCCTCCCACTCTTGCTCCCCTTCAAGCACCAAGAAGACAGAGCATCACTGCCCCAGACAGAGTGTTCTATCTGTACCTTGTGACTAATAGTAACTGGTAGACTTCTGCTTCATGTGTTTTTCCAGTCCTCTCTAAAAGCTTGTAGCCGCCACCACTTCTTTGGCAGTGAATTCCATGTGTTAATGACTCTTTGTGAGTAGAGTCTACTAGCAGTACCCCTTCCACTCTTATCTCAGTATCTCCTTGACACAAGATGCCGTTTTCCAGGCTGGGGGTAAAAAAAGATAAAGAGAAAGATGCTGACCACAGAGGAACAGGTTATCTTAGGGTTGCCAGCACTAGGTTGGGCAATACCTGAAGGTTTTAGGGGTGGAGTCTGGGGAGGGGCCTCAGCAGGGTGTAATGCCAAAGAGCCCACCCTTCAAAGCAGCCATTTTCTCCAGGGGAGAAAATCTGATGCTGTAGTGGTGGGTAATCTCCAGGTCCCACCTGGAGGTTGGCAACTCTAGTGGAGTTTAAATTGGCGGCGGGGGGGGGGGTTGCCCTGAAGGGTGGGATAAAATTGACACTTTTGTAGAAATCTGGAGGTGATAGGACTTCTAATGAAACTTAATTTGTGATCGAATCAAACTTATTATCATAGAATCATAGAGTTGGAAGGTACCTCTGGGGTCATCTAGTCCAATGCCCTGCACAATGCAGGAAACTCACAAACACCTCCCCCTAAATTCACAGGATCCTCATTGCTGTCAGATGGCCATCTAGCCTCTGTTGAAAAACCTCCAAGGAAGGAGAGCCCACCACCTCCCAAGAAGGAAGCCTGTTCCACTGAGGAACCACTCTAAACTCACAAACACCTCCCCCTAAATTCACAGGATCCTCATTGCTTTCAGGTGGCCATCCAGCCTCTAACTACTTATTTCTGTTTTTCAGTATTCAGTTCTGGATGTCTTAACCCCAAGCCAGATGGGAGACATGATAGTCCTTTCCCAAACACTGACCAGCGTGCCCCTAGCGACCCAGCTGGTGGCCTTCTTCCAAGAAAGCCGCCTTGAGCACGTCCAGATGATCCTCAAAGAATTAAGCAGAGCTGCAGTTCAGGTAAGCTTGGTGGTGGAAAGTACTGTCGATTCGGAACTGGCTTACAAAGACCTCATAGGGGTTTTCAAGGCAAGAGGTGTTCAGAGGTGGGTTTTGTCAAGCATGAGATCTCAAAATAACCAGTCCTTGAATCTTGAAACAAAGTTTGGTTTATTGATAATCCATGTGGCTCATCCCAGCTTGGAGAAATTGGAACTGATACTTTGTAACAGTAGAATACAGGCTTTAAGATGGCACATCAAAGGTTCTGTAAACAATTCTACATTCACATGTGAAATTCACACGCTGTGTTCCTTATCTATCTCGCGGCTAGCACATCCTGGGTTCAGGCCTGGCTAGGCCTGGGAACAAGTCCCAGGAGGTCTTATCTTCAAAGAGGACATTCCTGCATTTGTTAGTAGAAGCGAGAGAAGAAAGGTGGGGGTTGCTACTTTGATGTGCCTTAGTTTAATTCAGGGTTAGTAACAAATCTATAATCTGAATACTATAACAGAAGATGAATATACAATGCTTGACAGGTTTACCATTGCTTGCCTCTGCGTAGCGACCCTGGACTTTCTTGGTTGTCTCCCATCCACCCAGGGCTGATTTTGTTTAGTTTTTGAGATCTGATGCGACTGGGCTCGCCTGGGCCATCCATGTCAGGGTAGTTTCAGACTTATGGTTCCTTTAATATTTATGGAATGTAACGTTTTCATAATGGTGAGTTTTATGGGGAATTAAAAAAACAACCCAGAATTGCAAAATATATGAATGTTGAAGGCTGTTATTTTCTCTTCCTCTTTTCTTTCTAACACAAAGCAGGTATTGATAGATGCAAAGTAGTCGGGTTAAGACCTTAAAGTTTAGCTCAATGGCTCAGTCAGATGTTGGGGATTTTCCTCGACAGATTTCCCACTAGCCGTACCTCGCTCTCGCTCTCCTCTTCTCAGCGGGGCTTCTGTCGATTTCGCACAAGCTGCCCCGAGGCTGCAACTGGCTTCTGCCTCTTTTGCGCCGCAAGCAGGATCCTCTAAAAACCGATTTGTTTGCTGCATGAAAGAAGCGAAGCCAGTTGCAGCCCCAGGTCAGCTTTGTGCGAAAGAAATCTGACGGAAGCCTGGCGGAGAAGAGGAGAGTGAGAGCGGGGTAAGGAAACTGGTCCCTCTTTAAATTCTTTAAAACGTGAAGTCAAATTATCACTGCTATCGTATTCCCTTCTGAGCTAGTCATTGACTGTACTAAATTTAGAAAATAAGAATTAAAACTAGAAAATTGAAATGTGTCCCCTAAGGATTTGATGCAGGGATGAAAGGAATCGTTCATTTTTCATTTCATTTGATGCGACTTTATATTTTTTTTTCAGTGGTTTCAAGTTTTCATTTTCACCCTCAGTTTTGTAGATTTGTTTTTACTGCGTGCATACATATTGCATGGCTTTGTGTGCAAAGTAAATTAAATTTGTATGTGCGATGTGTCTCGCACATATAATATGTTCTAATTGGGTTCATTGGCAAGCATGTTTTGTTAAAACATTCATGCAATTTTAAATTTAAAAAAAAACCCTACACAAGGACGCTGAAAATGGTTTGATTCTCATGAGGGACACAGAAATCAAACTGAGGATTTGGGGTGTAAGGATAGAGTTGCCAAGCCCACAGTTTCTGGTGATTCCTAGAGCTACCCCTTCTCACTTCCGGGAACTCTATGGTAAGAACTTTCTGCAAGAGAGCCGGTTTGGTGTAGTGGTTAAGTGTGCGGACTCTTATCTGGGAGAACCGGGTTTGATTCCCCACTCCTCCACTTGCACCTGCTAGCATGGCCTTGGGTCAGCCATAGCTCTGGCAGAGGTTGTCCTTGAAAGGGCAGCTGCTGTGAGGGCCCTCTCCAGCCCCACCCACCTCACAGGGTGACTGTTGTGGGGGAGGAAGGGAAAGGAGATTGTGAGCCGCTCTGAGACTCTTCAGAGTGGAGGGCAGGATATAAATCCAGTATCTTCATCTACCTCACAGGGTGTCTGTTGTGGGGGAGGAAGGGAAAGGAGATTGTGAGCTGCTCTGAGACTCTTCGGAGTGGAGGGCGGGATATAAATCCAATATCTTCATCTACCTCACAGGGTGTCTGTTGTGGGGGGGGAAGGGAAAGGAGATTGTAAGCCACTGTGAGACCCTTCGGAGTGGAGGGCGGGATATAAATCCAATATCTTCTTCTTCTGCAAGTAAACGAGGCCTTGTTTTTCTTGTTAATTTTTCTCCTGGGATGCTGCCCCCTTCCCACAAGCCCCCCACCAATTTCTTAGGCACCGCCTGGCAGCCCTATAGCAGGGGGGAGAAAATTCAGTTACAACCTAAGGCTGTCTTTGCGCTCCTAACATACTCCTTGGACCGTCTCCCTTCTCCTTCTGCAGCACAAGATGGCGGCTCCCCCAAACTTGGAGGCTGCCCAACTGCTCTTGAACAGCTACCTGTCCCTCGCGTCTTCTCAAATGGAGGCCTACACCGCGGCTGAATGGAACGCCACCTTCCGGGGAGAGCTGCGCTTCCTCTCTCCTGTCATCGATGCGACGACTCTTGCTTACTTCAAACCCCGAGATGCTGAGTCCATAACTATCATGTAAGTCTTCCCCAAGTTGCCAAGGATCAGGACCCTGTGGAGCCCCGCAGGAACTCAGCACCTTGGTTGAAAGGGATTGGCAGGCAAAATACACACTTCAGGCAAACTGGGCAAGACCCAGAAAAAGAGTACCAATAGCCTCTTCCCTCCTCCTCTTTCTTAAATTAAAAACAGTTGTTGGACTGAGAGGGATGCTACGAAATTCCATAGGCCTGGTGTTTCTGCTTCGACAAACCCAACTTCATTTTTGCATTGCCCTTGTGCAAAAAAAAAAGAAAAGAGCCAGCATGGTTTTCTCAAGAACAAGTGTTGTCAGACTAACCTGATCTCTTTTCTGAGAAAGTGACTACCTTGCTGGATCAGGGGAATGCTGTAGGCATCCTTTATCTTGATTTCAGTAAGGCCTTTGATAAGGTTCCACATACTATCCTTGTTGACAAGTTGGTAAAATGTGGTTTGGATCCTGCTACCGTTAGGTGGATCTGTAACTGGTTGACAGATCACACCCAAGGAGTGCTTGTGAATGGTTCCTCATCATCTTGGAGAGGAGTGACAAGTGGAGTGCCTCCGGGATCTGCCCTGGGACCTGTTTTGTTCAACATCTTTATCAATGATTTGGATGAAGGAATAGAGCGAATGCTTATCAGATTTGCAGATTACTAAATTGGGAGGGGTTGCAAACACAGAAGAAGACAAACAGGATACAGGATGACCTTGACAGGCTGGAAAACTGAGCTAAAACCAATAAAATGAATTTTAACAGGGATAAATGCAAAGTTCTGCATTTAGGTAGGAAAAATCCAATGCATGGTTATAGGATGGGGGAGACTTGTCTTAGCAGTAGTATGTGCGAAAAGGATCTCGGGGGCTTAGTGGATCATATGCTGAACATGAGTCAACAGTGTGATGCAGTGGCTTAAAAAGGCAAAAGCTATTCTGGGCTGTATCAACAGAAGTATAGTGTCCAGATCACGTGATGTGATGGTATCGCTTTACTCTGCTCTGGTAAGACCTCACCTGGAGTATTGTGTTCAGTTTTGGGCACCACATTTTAAGAAGGATATAGACAAGCTGGAAGGGGTCCAGAGGAGGGCGACGAAGATGATGAGGGGTCTGGAGACCAAGTCCTATGAGGAAAGGTTGAAGGAGCTGGGGATGTTTAGCCTGGAGAGCAGGCGGCTGAGAGGTGATAGAATCACCATCTTCAAGTCCTTGAAGGGCTGTCCTATAGAGGATGGTGTGGAAATGTTTTCTGCAGCCCCGGAACGTAGGACCAGAATCAATGGGTTGAAATTAAATCAAAAGAGTTTCCAGCTCAACATTAGGAAGAACTTCCTGACCGTTAGAGCGATTCTTCAGTGGAACAGACTTCGGGAGGTCGTGGGCTCTCCTTCCTTGGAGGTTTTTAAACAGAGGCTAGATGGCCATCTGACTTCAATGAAGATCCTGTGAATTAGGGAGAGGTATTTGTGAGTTTCCTGCATTGTGCAGGGGGTTGGACTAGATGACCCTGGAGGTCCCTTCCAACTCTATGATTCTAAGTCCAATCTTGCAGGTCATTAGTTGTGTATCTTCTTCTGATTTTGCATTATTTTTGTCCCAGTTGTATATACATAATGTGAAAATAGAGCTCCAGTAGTGTACAAACATGTTTAAAAAACTGGGCAAAACTCTAAGAATGACAATGATAAGAGACTAAACTAGGGGGTTTTTTTTTGGCAGGAACTCCTTTGCATGTTAGGCCACACACCCCTGATGTAGCCAATCCTCCTGAAGCTTACGGTGGGCCCTGTATTAAGAGCCCTGTAAGCTCTTGGATTGGCTGCATTGGGGGTGTGTGGCTTAATATGCAAAGACGTTCTTGCTAAAAACCCCCCCAAAAGTGGACAAGAGTGACGCTCCTCCACCAGAATCCTGGCAGTTCATGCTTGAAGCTTCTTTAGTATCATCAAGGACTGTCTCATCTAGAGGCTATTGTAGTAGTCTAGCTTAGAGGATACACATTTGGTAGCTGCCAGGTTTCAAGCTGGGAAAAAGCTGCTGCTAGGGAGTCACTGTTTTGAGGGAGGAGACAGATCCTGGTCAATGGTAGGATGGAGTAAGGAAGGGTTGACCTGCAGTGTTCTTCGACAGCACCAGTGAAATAACATGAGATGCAAGAGAATCTCCTAGAATCTCTCTTGATGTATCGCATGCCAGGATGTCATGACTGTGTGTCGTCTCACTGGCTTTCGGGTTTCTGTTCCGACAGAGTTGCTGGACTCAGTGAAGCACGTGAACAAATGGCAGAATCCTCTAGAAGGGCTGTTGTGCTCTGGATTGTACAGAATGCTGAGGAACTAAAAGGTAACTTGCTTCGTCTGCCAAATCCCCAGGGTTGAGAGAAAACCAAAGGGTGTCTAAGACCAACCTCACAAGTCCAAAATGGGATATCCTAAAACGTCCCTGAACAAACAACTATAAGGACATCGGAAAAGCCTGCTGGGTCAGACCAGTGAGGGTCCATCTAGTCCAGCCTCCTGTCTCACACAGTGACCAACCAGTTTCTTATGAGGGCTAACAACAGGGCATGGAGGCCATTTTGTGGTTGTGTCCACCATTCTGTGTCAGAATTCTCATGGTGCCTGTAGACTCCAAAAGGTTGGAGACTAATGTGCACGTTGGGTCAACTTTAATCCTTCATGAGTACTCTGTCCTTTTTACACTTCAGCATTACACTTCCTCTGGAGGGCCAACAACAGGGCAGAGAGGCCGAGGCCTTCCCCTGATGTTGCCTCCATTTTGGCTCTGGGATTCAGTGGTTGACTGCCTCTGAATGTGGGAATTCCCTTTAGTCACCATGGCTAGTAGTCACTGATAGACTTATCCTCCAGGGATCTATCTGTGCCTACCAGTCCCGCAAAAGCCTCCAAGGGAGGAGATTTCAAACAAAATTCTCAATCCACAGAACTGTTCCCAGAACTCTCTGGGGGAAGATGTGACAGTTCAGTTGGAAGCCAACAGCTTTGTGTTGTAGATACGTCTTAAGGGAGGATGAGGGAGAAGGATCAGGCTCTCCCAAATGTCACATGCTGATGATGTAACACAAGAGTCCCTAACCTGGTGGTCATGGCTGTCATGGCACATACCCACACTTTTTCTGGCGCAGGGCTACTGGTTAGCTATGTAGATTTGCTTAAAAATTACCTCAGCAACAGCTGGCCTGGCACTCGCAGGGCAAGAATGTTTACTTTGGGACTGAGTTGACATTGACTGTATGTGAGAAAATATTTTTAAATGACATGTTCATTTTGGAAGGCACTGTTGAAGAGTTACTGTTAGAATTGTGCATAATGACCTCACTGGCTGACATTTTAGGGTTGGTTCCGACTCCTGTGGCGGCCATTTTGTGGTTGCAGCCACCATTCTGTGTTAGAATTCTCACAGTGCCTGCAGGCTCTGAAAGATTGGAGATTGTAGAGTACATGTTGGGTGAATTTTAATCCTTCATGTCTAGGGTTGCCAATCCCCAGGTGGGGGCAGGGGATCCCCCGGTTTGGAGACCCTCCCCCTGCTTCAGGGTCATCAGAAAGCGGGGGGAGGGGAGGGAAATGTCTGCTGGGGACTCTGTTATTCCCTATGGAGATTTATTCCCATAGAAAATCATGGAGAATTGATCTGTAGGTATCTGAGGCTCTGGGGGGGGGGCTGTTTTTTGGGGTAGAGGCACCAAATTTTCAGTATAGCATCTAGTGCCTCTCCCCAAAATATCCCCCAAGTTTAAAAAAAGATTGGACCAAAAGAAGGTGCCCCTATCCTTCATTATTTCCTATGGAAGGAATTGAAAAGGTGTGCCGTCCCTTTAAATGTGATGGCCAGAACTCCCTTTGGAGTTCAATTATACTTGTCACAGCCTTGATCTTGGCTCCACCCCTAATGTCTCCTGGCTCCACCCCCAAAGTCTCCTGGCTCCACCCCCAAAATCCCCAGATATTTCTTTAATTGGACTTGGCAACCCTATTCATGTCTGTCCTTTTTACACTTCAGGATACCGAACGGAGTCCATCGATGTATGGGTCCAGGCTGTCTGGGGTTCCTTCTTCCTGGACGCCACCTTAGAAGAAGTGAAATCCACCAACGAGAACTTCAGTCCTGTAGGTTTTGATTTCTTGATTCAGAAGTAGAGTGAGCCTAACCTTATTGTGGGTGCGTCGCAAGAATTTGAGGCATCTGGCATGGGGAAATTCGGCACAACCGGTTAAGAGAACTTCGTGATTAAAACACTGGCTAAAAAGATGCATTTTGGCCTGGATGGACCTCTGCTCCATACTTTACTTTGAAAGAAAGCAAAGTAGATATCAGGCAAGCTTCAAGAGGGGATGGCATTCTAGAGGCAAGGGGCTACCACAGAAAAGGCCATGCCTAGTCACCATCTACCTCTGAAGGGTGGAAGAGTTGGTTCTTTAAAAACATGAACAGGAGTGGTTGATGAGTGGCCTTCTCTTCTAGGCTTCCGTCTTGGGCTCCTTGAGCATCCGTCAGTTGATGGAGTTTGTCAAGGCCTCTGACGCGTCAGTCAACGCAACTGCCATGAGGGTGGTTCTGTCGAGTCTGGAGACGGGACGCTCTGAAATCCCACTTTCTACAATGCAGGAATTGCTGATGCACTTCAGTCAAGCTGTTGGACAGGTAGTTTGTTAATATGCAATCCCTCAGCTTTCCCTCCCCGTTGAGACTTCTGTATAACCTGCAAAGTGTCGCTCCTTTTCTACTCTCTTGCCGAGCATTTCTCGTGTCAGTTGCAAAGAGAGTCAATGGGAAGTGGATAGGGGGTTTTTGCACATTGCAATCCTTTGCCAAAGAAAACCCTGCAGAATTTTGTCAATTTCTAACATACTGTTCCCCGGTTCTTCCTGTAAGGAGGTCAGGGCACCAGTCTCCCCCTGGTTGCCCTCTCCCCTGTTTTTCTCCTCACCAACAGCCCAGCAAGGCAGGCCAGTCTGGGAGTATATTATTCACCCAGGGTTACCCCAGTGTGCCTCATGGCTCAGCAACTAGGTTGCCGGTCTGTGAAATTCCTGCAGATTTGGGGGTGGAGCCTGGAGAGGGGAGCGTTTGGGGAGCGGGACCTCAATGGGGTAATCTGTTGGTGAGTTGCAATTTCAGATTTCCAGGTCACATCTGGAGGTTGGCAACCCACCTGATTGGATGTATTTCGACCCAGGCCCTTCCATTCCAACTTTCCCTACTTTGACCACTGGATGCCTCCCTAGCTCTGGCAGGGTTTGCTCCCAGAAAGTAGGCTTCCCATAGAACGCCAAGTCATCCTTTTCCATCTAAACCTCTTTTCCCCCCTCACAGAATGAAGTGGGCATAAAAGAGGACGTGAGGCTGGAGATTCTGAGCACTGTGTTTGCAAATCTGGAACCCCATTTTCAAACTTTCACTTCTCTGGACTACAGTGCCTGGTTCTTGAACCTGAAACTTTTCCTGCCCAGCGTTAATAAGGACCTCCTTCAGCGGATCCCGCTACATCTTGACTTCTCCTCATATACCGCTGTGTGAGTGCGTCTGTTCATCTCTGGCTCCCCCAGTCACCAGAGTCAAGCTACCACTGGCTGATCTTGGCACGAAACACGAGTCTCCAAGATCTCTCTTTCAAGCTAGACACTCCATTTAAAAAAAAATGAAATTGGGGTTGGGGGTTGGAGAGGTGTCTGGCAATATCAGATGGCTTCCCAAGTCTGTAGCTTGCAGCAGTTGTTAAACTACTGGTCAGGAAGTGTTGCAGCTTTAAATGGGTTTGGTGGTACAGGCTGTGTAAGCAAATTTCATGATGCAACTAAAGCTTTTGGAATAGAAGAGCAAATACAGGCCCTGGAGGAGGAGACCATAGATATATACCCCGACCTTCTCTCTGAATCAGATTCTCTGAATCAGAGTCTCCTTGTGAAGTGGGTGGGGCTGAGAGAGCTTTCCCAGAAGCTGCCCTTTCAAGGACAGCTCTGCGAGAGCTCTGGCTAACCCAAGGCCATTCCAGCAGGTGCAAGGGGAAGAGGGGGGAATCAAACCCGGTTCTCCCAGATAAGAGAGCTCTGGCTGACCCAAGGCCATTCCAAACAGGTGCAATGGAGGAGCGGGGAATCAAACCCGGGTCTCCCAGAGAAGAGAGCTCTGGCTGACCCAAGGCCATTCCAGCAGGTGCAAGTGGAGGAGTGGAGAATCAAACCCGGTTCTCCCAGATAAGAGAGCTCTGGCTGACCCAAGGCCATTCCAGCAGGTGCAAGGGGAGGAGGGGGTAATCAAACTCGATTCTCCCAGATAAGAGAGCTCTGGCTGACCCAAGGCCATTCCAGCAGCTGCAAGTGGAGGAGTGGGGAATCCAATTCGGTTCTCCCAGATAAGAGAGCTCTGGCTGACCCAAGGCCATTCCGAACAGGTGCAAGTGGAGGAGTGGGGAATCAAACCCGGTTCTCCCAGATAAGAGAGCTCTGGCTGACCCAAGGCCATTCCAGCAGATGCAAGTGGAGGAGTGGGGAATCAAACCTGGTTCTCCCAGATAAGAGAGCTCTGGCTGACCCAAGGCCATTCCAGCAGGTGCAAGTGGAGGAGTGGGGAATCAAACCCGGTTCTCCTAGATAAGAGAGCTCTGGCTGACCCAAGGCCATTCCAGCATCTGCAAGTGGCGGAGTGGGGAATCCAACCCGGCTCTCCCAGACAACAATCCATGCACTTAACCACTACACCAAACAGGTAGAGACGGAAGTATGCCGTCATCAAGTCCTGGCTGACTCCAGGTTGCCAATTCCAGGTTTGGAAATACCTAGAGATTTTAGGGTGCAGCCTGGGAGAGAGGGGTTTGGGGAGGAACTTGGTAGGGTGTGATGCCACACCGTCAGCTTTCCGAAGCAGCCGTTTTCCAGAGGAACTGGTTGTCCCCTGTGTGAGATGGGATGCTGGACTAGATGGACCCTCCCTGGTCTGATCCAGCAGGGCTCTTCTGGTTAAGATATCTTCACCTGGAGGCTGGCCACCCTGATGCAAGGTGATCCTATGACTTTTCCACCTCATGGGATTTTCAGGCAAAGAGATGGATAACAGAGGTGGTTTGTCATGCTGCAAGATGGAGAGAAGGGGAGGAAATGTACTTAAATAACAAATAAGGCCTCCAAAACACCATCGCTGTCCTTATATTAACAATGCTGGAGCATCATTTCTGGTGAAACGCAAATTAGAAGACACCTCTTTATCATGTTAAATCTGAAAGGTTTTGTGTTTGAATTATTTTGGCAATTGATTGGCTCAGCTACCTTCAGTCTTTGTCTGCTGTTAGTTTCTTGCAATTGTTCCTTCTGCTACCAACTGTTTTCTGTAGATTGCAAACTCACCCCCCCCCTCAATGTTGCATATTCCATGTTGAGCTCCTTTCTGGTTTCTCTGTTCGTTTGCAGTGTCACAGGTCTAGGCCGTGTCTCCCCGGAGTTATCCCAAGAGACTTCCAGCGAGATCTACATGTTTATGAAAAAAATCCTGGAATTCCAAGTCAATATTTCAGGTGCTTGTTTTGGGAATTAGCGTACAGTGGCATTTATAAGGGAGAGAATTATGCTACTAAATAGGGAAACCTGTGCACAATTAAGTCCATTGCTGAAATCTTGCATGCAGATGGAAGAAAACAGCATGCAAAAAGTTGATTTATTTGCTGGAACTAACATTTTCTAAAATATTGTCATTTTTTTTTCTTTTTTAGGAACTGTGTTTCCCGGTGCTTATAATGACAGCCGAAGTTTCTTGCAGGTTGTTTTCCACCATTTTGCACCTTTTGCTAAGTATGCAGACTTCATTGCGTTTTACAAGGACTTTAATGGGGTAAGCAAACAAAATGAGTCTTCAGAACCCAGCCTGTGTGGTTGTAGAGGTTAATCTTAGCTTTTTTTATTTGGGTTATATGAACATATATGAAGCTGCCTTATAGTGAATCAGACCCTCAGTCCATCAAAGTCAGTCTTGTCTACTCAGACTGGCAGTGGCTCTCCAGGGTCTCCAGCTGAGGTTTTGCACATCTACTTGCCTGGACCCTTTTTAGTTGGAGATGCCGGGGATTGAACCTGGGACCTTCTGCTTACCAAGCAGAGGCTCTGCCGCTGAGCCACCATCCCTCGCCTACATATGAAGCTGCATTCTACTGAATCAGACCCCCCTAGGTCCATCAAAGTCAGTATTGTCTACTCAGACTGGCAGTGGCTCTCCAGGGTCTCCAGCTGAGGTTTTGCACATCTACTTGCCTGGACCCTTTTTAGTTGGAGATGCCGGGGATTGAACCTGGGACCTTCTGCTTACCAAGCAGAGGCTCTGCCGCTGAGCCACCATCCCTCGCCTACATATGAAGCTGCATTCTACTGAATCAGACCCCCCTAGGTCCATCAAAGTCAGTATTGTCTACTCAGACTGGCAGTGGCTTTCCAGGGTCTTAAGCGGAGGTTTCTCACACCTATTTGCCTGGGCCCTTTTTAGTTGGAGATGCCGGGGATTGAACCTGGGACTTTCTGCTTGCCAAGCAGAGGCTCTGCCACTGAGCCACCATCCCTCCCAAAAACTTCAAAAACTGATCTGTAATGACCTCACAAAGATAAGGGCTGGGGAGGATTCTGAAGATAACTGGAGTAATGTATTTAGAAGCTAATGCATTTTAAAATTAGTATTAATAATTGGTGGCTACAACTACTGGGCAGTTAAGTCCAGATAGAAAAGATGCGTTGACTTCTGGGGAAAAAAAATTGCCACCTGAATGCTTTATAGATTGTTTGACATCCCTGCCCTAGACCAATTAATACTCTTGGAAGTATCTCTCCAAACCCATATTCCGTGTCTTTTATCTTGGCCAGTATGACGTCCTCCCCTTGCTGACAGCAAAACAAATCGGTGAGATGATGATTCACACCAATGCCATCAAACGTGAGCTTTTGGCAGTCCAAGTCATGGTAGAATTGGAGAAGCGGCCCTTGGGTGAATGGAAGGAATTCATTGTGGAGGTCAACACTGTGGCACAACAGGTATCGTTCCAGGAACTTCTCACCTGGACGTGTTTTTGACACAGCTGCATCTTTTCTCATTTTAAGGATATCTCATGATGTTCAGCCCCATTGCACCTCCTGGCAACATCGTGTGCCCACTCCAAGATTCTCTTTGGTGTAGTGGTTAAGTGCGCGGACTCTTACCTGGGAGAACCGGGTTTGATTCCCCACTCCTCCACTTGCACCTGCTGGCGTGGCCTCGGGTCAGCCATTGCTCTGGCAGGAGTTGTCCTTGAAAGGGAAGCTTCTGTCAGAGCTCTCTCAGCCCCACTCACCTCACAGGGTGTCTGCTGTGGGGGAGGAAGGTAAAGGAGATTGTGAGCCACTCTGAGACTCTTCGGAGTGGAGGGCGGGATATAAATCCAATATCTTCTTCTTCTTTGAACTGAACACCCTAAGGGTTTCAATTACAGGATATTTAACAGAAAAACTAGATTAGAGTCCATTAACACCTTAGAGATCAACAATATTTGGGGGGGGGTGGTATAAGCTTTTGCAAGTTAAAACTCCCTTCTTCAGATAAATCAAAAGGTTGTACCCTGAAAATTGCTTTAGTCTCTGAGGTGTCTCTGGACTCGAATCCAGCTCTTTTCCTGAAGATCGACATGGCTACTCTCTGAAACGGTTTGTCCCATTTTACAGGGTTGTGGTTGCTCCCAGAGCAGCAAATCCCCTTTCAAATCTAAATGGACTGGACTTTCCCTAGACTGGGATTTTAGTTTGGCTGGAGCGGCTGGGGTTAGTGCAGGGCTGGCCAAACTGTGGCTCTTTCACACACATTGTGAGGCTCTCGAAGCCCCTCACCCACCCGATCAGCTAGCAGAAGTCCTTTCTCTCTTCAAATCACTTTCCAAGCCAAGCCAGTTGGCAGTTTGAAGAAGGCATTTAAAGTTAAAGTTGCTTCCTTTCCACCTCTCCCTCCCTTCCCTCCATCTATTTTCCTTCCTCCCTTCCTGTTTTGCAGCTCTCAAACACCTGACTTTCATTCTATGGGGCTCTTATGTTAAGCAAGGTTGGCCACCCCTGGGTTAATGTTTAGGACCATCTCTCTGTTTCTCTTCCAGAAGGACTTGACTCTCCTCCCTGACCCCCGAGTCTCCGGCTTAATACTTGAGTCGGTTTTCAAGCGTCTACAGCTCAGCACCTTTTCTGCTGATCAGTACGCCTTCTGGTTCGGGGTTCAGCTCCAGCCCTTCCTGCCGGCTCTCTCCTTCAAGCACCTGAACCGGATCCCCTTTGACATTGACTGCCAGTCTCACCAGAACCTGTAAGTAGAAGATGGCGCTTCAGTGCTTGCTGATGTATCATTCTGTAATAATGCATGTGGCAGCACGGATGCATGAAGCTGCCTTATACTTGATCAGTCCATCGAAGTCAGTATTGCCAACTCAGGCTGGCAGCAGCTCTCCAAGTGTCTTATGCTGGGGTCTTTCCCATCCCCTCCTGCCTGGTCCTTTCAACTGGAGAGGCCAAGGATTGAGCCTGGGGCCTTCTGCATGCCAAGCAGAAGACCCTTGGTCCACCAAGATCAGTATTGTCTACTCAGACTGGCAGCAGCTCTCCAAGGTCTCAGGCAGAGGTCTTCTACATTACCTACAGCTGGGTCCTTTTTAACTGGAGAAACCAGGGATTGAACCTGGGACCTTCTACATGCCAAGCAGAGGCTGTACTGCTGAGCCATGGCCCGTCCCTCGCTTGAATGATGTCCAGTTTGGGTCTTTCCATCACAGCCTTGGGCTAGTTGTCTTTAAGATACCCTTTCAGATTCTGTGCCAAGAAGACCAAATGCTCCTCTAAAATCAGGGCTTCTTTTTGTAGCAGGGACTCCTTTTCATATAAGGCCACACCCCTCTTATGTAGTCAATCCTCCTGGAGCTTCCAGGGCTCTTCGTACAGGGCCTGCGGTAAGCTCCAGGAGGACTGGCTACATCAGGGGTGTGTGGCCTAATAGGCAAAGGAGTCCCTGCTACAAAAAAAGAGCCCTGCGTAAAACAGTTCCTACACACAGAAAAACTCGCATTCAGTTATGTTGTGTGATTACTTCACTTTCCCTTCCCTGTTCCTCTCAGGGTGAAAGCCTTGGATCGAGTCTACCCGAAGTTCACGATGGACCAGAAAAAGGCCGTTCATAAGAGGATACTGAACTATCTGGATGCTTACCTGAAGGACCAAGGTATGGGGAGAAAGTCCCTTTGGAATCGGAGGCTAGATTTTTTCATCACGGCACAGCCAGCTCCTGGAGGCAGCAAGGCCCCGCCTCCTGGGGCCATGAGAGTGGCAAAGCAGGCCCTGCCCCTCCTCAGACCAATTTTGTGCCAAGCATCTTGGGTGGGTGAAAAAGTGGCTGGGGAGAAGTTTTTTCTGCTCTGCCTCAGTGGCCTTTGTAAGGGCTGAAAGGCAAGATTAAGAAATTGTAAATAAATAAAAATAAGATATAGGAGGGTTTCTGACACTCTGACCCTGCTGATGGACCTCCTGATGGTACCTGGGTTCTGGCCACTGTGTGCCACAGAGTATTTGACCGGATGGGCCATTGGCCTGATCCAAGATGGCTTCTCTTCTGCTCTCAAGTCTGGGGCAGTGATGCTCTACCTTCTTGGTGCTTGGGGGCTTCTGGAGTTCTGGTCCGGCCAGTGGACCTCCTGATGGTACCTGGGTTCTGGCCACAGTGTGCCACAGAGTATTTGACCGGATGGGCCATTGGCCTGATCCAAGATGGCTTCTCTTCTGCTCTCAAGTCTGGGGCAGTGATGCTCTACCTTCTTGGTGCTTGGGGGCTTCTGGAGTTCTGGTCCGGCCAGTGGACCTCCTGATGGTACCTGGGTTCTGGCCACAGTGTGCCACAGAGTATTTGACCGGATGGGCCATTGGCCTGATCCAAGATGGCTTCTCTTCTGCTCTCAAGTCTTGGGCAGTGATGCTCTACCTTCTTGGTGCTTGGGGGCTTCTGGAGTTCTTGTCCGGCCAGTGGACCTCCTGATGGTACCTGGGTTCTGGCCACAGTGTGCCACAGAGTATTTGACCGGATGGGCCATTGGCCTGATCCAAGATGGCTTCTCTTCTGCTCTCAAGTCTTGGGCAGTGATGCTCTACCTTCTTGGTGCTTGGGGGCTTCTGGAGTTCTGGTCCTGCCAGTGGACCTCCTGATGGTACCTGGGTTCTGGCTACTGTGTGACATGTTGGCCTGGATGGGTCATTGGCCTCATCCAGCATGGCTTCTCTTATGTTCTTATGCATGAATCTTTGTTCAGAAAGTCACCTTATTGGAGCTCTGTAGAACTTTTGGCCCAGTTCCCTCTCGAACTCCAAACTCTTTACTTCCTTGTAGGTGTCACATGCTCTCCAAATGCCAACAGCAGCCGGTGGCTACTCAGTAACTATGGTCAATTCAGAGCCTTGGCCAGCCTTTCAGAGTTTTCGTCACTGAATGTGAATTTTAATGGGGTAAGTGAAATCAGGGAGTTTCCTGGGATCCCACCAAGATGTTCTCGGGATGGCCTCAGCCAGCAGTTGGCCGTCCTGAATCTCATAAAGAACAAGAAGGGTGCTGGCTGGGTTGGAGGAAGCCCAACACAAAATCCATCAGTCAGAGAGCCAGTTTGGTATAGCGGTTCATGGACTCTTATCTGGGAGAACCAGGTTTGATTCCCCCTTCCTCCGCTTGAATGGCCTTGGGTCAGCCATAGCTCTAGCAAGAGTTGTCTTTGAAAGGGCAGCTTCTGGGAGAACTCTCTCAGCCCCACCTACCTCACACGGTTTCTGTTGTGGGGGGTGAGAAGGTAGAAGAAGAAGAATAAGAAGAATTGCAGATTTATACCTTCTCTCTGAACCAGAGACTCAGAGCGGCTTACAATCTTCTATATCTTCCTTCTCCACAACAGACACCCTGTGAGGTGGGTGGGGCTGAGAGGGCTCTTACAGCAGCTGCCCTTTCAAGGACAACTCCTGCGATAGCTATGGCTGACCCAAGGCCATTCCAGCAGCTGCAAGTGGAGGAGTGGGGAATCAAACCCGGTTCTCCCAGATAAGAGTCCACGCACTTAACCACTACACCAAACTGGCTCTGAGATTGTGGTTGCTCTGAGACTCTGAGATTCAGAGTATAGGGCGGGATATAAATCCAATATCATCATCATAATCTCCTTCTTCTTTACTTCTTTTATTCAGACTAACCATCCAAATACTAACTAGGATTGACCCTACCTAGTGGTGGTGTTGGTGGAAAGTACCCTTCATGGGATTTTCAAGGCAAGAGATGTTCAGAGGTGGTTGCCCATTGCCTGCCTCTGCCCAGCAACCTTGGACTTCCTTGGTGGTCTCCCATCCAAGTTCTAACCAGGGCTGATCCTGCTTAGCTTCTGAGATCTGATGAGATCAAGCTAACTGGACTATCCAGGTCAGGGCAGAGAGAGAAGGAAGTGGTTTGGCATTGCTTGCCTCTGCAGAAGAAACCCTGGGCTTCCTTGGGTGTGTGTGTCTCCCATCCGAACACAACACAATCTCTTAGAGAGCTGGGAGAAGAACATGATAGCGATTCTGTTAACAAAACCCAATGTAAATATTACACGATGCACCATCGAAGCCAACACAAACTGCTCTTGCTTTCTGTGCCAGCAGCTAAGGACTATCTAGGTATGAACAATAACGGGTGTATTTGCATGCTCAGTTTTCAGCGGTGGAAGAACTCTTCCCGAGCCAACTGGCCGAGGTGACGGCGAACTCCGGAGCTCTGGCAGGTGGCAGCCGCCTTGTCGAAATTGTGGTTCACCTGGGCACTCCAGGAGACGTTGCCGAATTCCTGGACAAGCTGAACGTCATTGCTCCGGTAATCACTTTGTCAGAAATCAGAGGAAGAAAAAGCGGTGGTGTGGTGGTAGAGCACCTGCTTTGTATGCTGAAGGTCCCAGGTTCTCTCCCGTTAAAGGGTTTCTAGCAGCAGGTGTTGGGAAGGGCTTTGCTTTCCCCGAGATCCTGCCGCGAAGCAGAAAATGCTGAATTAGATGTTTGAAATGAAAACAGGGAGCTGCCGAGAGGCACTTTTCAGCGACCCACAAATGGCAATTTTATTTTGGCAGACGGAACTGCAGAGCAGCGTGCATGCAAGCTTTCTTTTGAGCCACGCCTTCGAAATCATAGCCCCAGCCTTCTGGGGGTTCAAGGCCAGCGATTTCACATATTGGTTCCAAGGGGCCCTCCAGAACGTGCTCCACGCTGCAAACGAGACGTTTGTGGCCCAAATCCCACTCGACTTAGCGTGTGGCTCTTACCAACAAATGTGAGTGCGTCCTGCCTGATGTGAAAATGTCTGCTGTCTGTTGACACCAATTTGGGATCTGCTGACTCGGCTAAGCCGATTTTTCAAGACTAGTTGGAAACCATTTCCAGCTAAGCATAGTCAGCTGAGCCTTGGTGACTCCCTTGAGTCCTCGGTGCCCCACTGGGCTTGAAGCTGCAATACCATCCTTGGCCTTCACCAGGGATGGCGCTGTGGGACCGAGGAGCCAGACAGTGGTTCCTTCCCTCTAGCAAATGTTGCAATACCACCCTTGGCCTTCACCAGGGATTGTGCTGTGGGACCGAGGAGCCAGACAGTGGTTACTTCCCTCTAGCAAATGTTGCAATACCACCCTTGGCCTTCACCAGGGATGGCGCTGTGGGACCGAGGAGCCAGACAGTGGTTACTTCCCTCTAGCAAATGTTGCAATAACACCCTTGACCTTCACCAGGGATGGCGCTGTGGGACCGAGGAGCCAGCCAGTGGTTACTTCCCTCTAGCAAATGTTGCAGTACCACCCTTGGCCTTCACCAGGGATGGCGCTGTGGGACCGAGGAGCCAGCCAGTGGTTCTTTCCCTCTAGCAAATGTTGCAATACCACCCTTGGCCTTCATCAGGAATGGCGCTGTGGGACCGAGGAGCCAGACAGTGGTTCCTTCCCTCTAGGAAATGTTGCAATACCACCCATGGCCTTCAACAGGGGTGACACTGTGGGTCCAAGGAGTCAACCAGTGGCTCCTTCCCTCTAGCAAATGTTGCAATGGCGCTGTGGGACCAAGGAGCCAGCCAGTGGTTCCTTCCCTCTAGCAAATGTTGTGGTTTTAATTTCTTAATAAGGGATTATATATTTGGCTTTAGATCTTGCTGGTAAATGACTAACACACTTCAGTGGAGAAGCAGTATATTAAAGGCTGGTGTGCCATAGCGGTTAGAGAGTGGGACTTGGGAGTATTGAGTTTGAATACCCCAACACTGAGTGATCCTGGGCTCACCATGATCTCTCAGCTTAACCTACACTCACATTCACCAGTTTTTTCTTTATTCTAGAGTGAAAGGCTTCAACGAGGTCTACACCCTCATCCCGGCACAGAACAGACTGAGCGTCTTTCGATTCTGCCAGGCGTTTCTGGGCCCAAAAGTCAAATCAGGTGAACCTGGATGGGGAAGAGGCGGGGGAAAAGAACAGTTCTTTGAAACAAATCTTTTCAGACAAGCCGGTCTCACAGAGCGGATCTCTCATCTCTCTTTCCCCCAGGCATGGCGTGTGGGCGCCCGACCCAGAGCACGCTGGATTGGCTGGAAATTAACCTTGGCAACTTCAGCAGTTATGCGGAATATCAAGATCTGGTCAGCTGGAACCTCCATTTTGATGGAGTGAGTATTTATGGGGGGGGATCTGTGGATCTAGGAGCTTCAGTTCCCAGAAATACAGGCGTCGAGTAGCACCTTTAAGTCCACTTTTATTCAGAATGTAAGATTTTGTGTGCAGGCACACTTCTTTAGACGAGGAATGAGGTACAGTAAGCAGAGCTACGTATCGCTTGTGGGGTTTAGAATGCAAAGTGGTACTAAGTTAAAATACAATAGCAGAATAGTATGATTAACAAATTCAGAAAACCTTTGATCTGGGTTGCCTTTAGGGTTGCCAAGTGCAGTTCAAAAAATATCTGGGGACTTTGGGATGGAGCCAGGAGACTTTGGGGGTGGAGCCAAGATCAAGGCTGTGACAAGCATCATTGAACTCCAAAGGGAGTTCTGGCCATCACATTGAAAGGGACGGCACACCTTTTCAATGCCTTCCTTCCATAGGAAATAATGAAGGATAGGGGCACCTTCTTTTGGGGCTCATAGAATTGGGCCCCCTGGTCCAATCTTATTGAAACTTGGGGGGAATTTTGGGGAGAGACACTAGATGCTATACTGAAAATTTGGTGCCTCTACCCCAAAAAACAGCCCTCCCAGAGTCCCAGATACCTGCTGATCAATTCTTCATTATTTCTTATGGGAATAAGTCTCCATAGGGAATAACAGAGTTCCCAGCAGACATTTCCCTCCCCTCCCCCCGCTTTCTGACGACCCTGAAGCAGGGGGAGGGCCTCCAAACCGGGGGATCCCCTGCCCCCACCTGGTGATTGGCATCCCTAGTTGCCTTAGCGTGGGAAACCAATAAGACAGCTACTGGAAGGTATATTGAAGAGGGAGGGAGAGTGAAAAGGAAGGCTTGCAACAAACGGGATGTCTGAAACTTAAAGTTGCCAGTCTCCAGGTGGGGACTGGAGATGTCCCAGAATTAAAACTTATCTCCAGACTACAGAAATCAGCTTCCCTGGAGAAAATGGATGCTTTGGAGGGTGGACTCTATGGCATTGTACCTTGTTGAAGTTCCTCTCCTCCTCACATCCTGCTTCCCCTTGACTCCACCCACAAATCTCCAGGAATTGCCCAATCCTGAGTTGGCAATCCTAAAACCAGCAAGGCAGAGGCAAGTGGATATCTGTCAGAGAAGTGCTTGCAGAAAGCCTGAGTTTTTTCCTGAAGAATCTTGAAAAGAGTAAGCCAATATGAGAACAGGCGGGTGCTTCCCTTCTCTCTAATGAGAAGTGCACCATGCAGCTCTGGCATCCTTAGCAAACTCTTGAAAACTTCATCGTTGTCTGTGACACACCACCCCTCTTATCGCCTACCTCAGATGGCCGTCCTAGAGAGGCTGTCTCCTTCACAACTGGCGTCTCTCACTCTCCAATCCAATGCCATCAACGAGGAGGAGAAGATGTGCCAAATTCTTGCAAGGTTAGAGAATAAACCGCTGGAAGCTATCTACCAGTTTTTGGACCAATTCAACATGGATGCCCAGAAGGTAGGACCGGGTCTCATTTTGAGCAGGAGCTCACAGGAGCAGAGCTCCAGAACCTGTTGTGCTCTTTCTTTCTTACCCGCTCCCCACCCCAATAATTGCTTTTGATCTCCATTGTTCAAACCCCCCCGTGAGAATTTTGCTAAACTCTTAAGATTGACAAACTTTCTAACAGTTTTCCTGACAAAAAAAAGGGAAAATAACCAAAATGTGTCAAACAGACAGATGGAAATCATCATGCCACTGCGACCGCATGTGAGAAAGTAATTTTAAAAGTATGATGGGAGTAAGGTTTTATGATGACAGCTATAATTCAAGAAGCATTTTAAGGTAGATGCTGAGCTGATAGGATTCAGGACACCTTCTGGTGATGCCAGCGGTATGTGGCATACGTAAATGAGAGATGCAAATGAGTTGTGCTAATGAGTTCCAAAATGACCCCTGAGTATGACCTTTTAAAACCCTCTTTAAGAAAAAAAAAGAAAGAAAAATTGTTGTTAGCCACCCTGAGCCCTGAGTGGGATATAAATCCAATATTTAAATTAAATTTGATTAAATTGAATGATGACCATCAAGTCAAATAAGGTGCATTTTCAGTTCCTTCACAGAAACTTCACTGTCGGCGAGCATTTTATGGCTGACAAATTTCCCCCAGAGAAGTTGGAATGTTTATGAACATTCCGTATCACAGCGGTTCAGCTCTTCACTGCAGAGGGAGGGGGAAAGGACAGCTGATTTGTATCTTATAATGTGACTATGCAGCTAAATAGCGAAGTTCATCTCCCCCCCCCCCCTTCTCCTTTTTCAACCGGCAGCTTGCGATAACATCCCTCAAAGAAGAAGTTGTACGGAACAAAATGCTCTCTCTGTTCCTGGAGGCCGCTGGAGCTGGCTTCTCAGCCTTCAGGCCTGGAGACTGGACTCATTTGCTGTCCACCCGATTAGCACTCTTTCTGCCCAGCGTTGGTGAAAAGGAATGCAAACAGATCTTGTCTCATGTTTCCGGCTGTGATGGCTTCAGAGCTGTGTGAGTAATAAAACATTGGGGGTTCCCCAGGCCCCACCTGGAGGCTGGTATCCCCTACACCTGGAAGGATTTGATTTCTTTTCCTGGTTGTGAAATAGTAGAAAAGAGCCAGAAGCACTTTAAAGGTACAGGTAGTCCCCTGTGCAAGCACCAGGTTGTTACCAACCCATGGGGTGACGTCGCATCACGATGTTTTCACAGCAGCCTTTTTACAGGGTGGTTTGCCATTACCTTCCCCAGTCATCTACACTTTACCCCCAGCAAGCTGGGGACTCATGTTTAGCCTGGAGAGGAGGCGGCTGAGAGGTGATATGATCACCATCTTCAAGTACTTGAAGGGCTGTCCTATAGAGGATGAGGGGTCTGGAGACCAAGTACTATGAGGAAAGGTTGAAGGAGCTGGGGATGTTTAGCCTGGAGAGGAGGCGGCTGAGAGGTGATATGATCACCATCTTCAAGTACTTGAAGGGCTGTCCTATAGAGGATGGTGTGGAATTGTTTTCTGTTGCCCCAGAAGGTAGGACCAGAACCAGTGGGTTGAAATTAAATCAAAAGAGTTTCTGTCTCAACATTAGGAAGAACTTCCTGACCATTAGAGCGGTTCCTCAGAGGAACAGGCTTCCTCCTCGGGAGGTGGTGGGCTCTCCTTCCTTGGAGGTTTTTTAACAGAGGTTAGATGGCCATCTGACAGCAATGTGGATCCTGTGAATTTAGGGGGAGGTGTTTGTGAATTTCCTGCATTGTGCAGGGGGTTGGACTAGATGACCCCAGAGGTACCTTCCAACTTTATGTTTCTATGATTCATTGTACCAACATTGGAAGGATGGAAGGTGGAGTCAACTTTGAGCCGGCTACCTGAACCCAGCTTCCGCCGGGATCAAACTCAGACTGTGAGCAGAGCTTGGACTGCAGTACTGCAGCTTTAGCACTCTGCACCACGGGGCTCCTAGAAGCACTTTAAATTTGTGGTAGGGGAGGAGTTTTCAGGAGTCACTGGTCTCTGAAGAAGTGAGCAACGACTCACAGACATTTGTTCTCTGCCACCAATTTTGTGAGTCTTTCAAGTGTTCCTGGACTCTGGCTCTTTTCTACTGTCACAGACAGTCTAACTTGGCTGCCCACCTTGGTCCTGGAGTAAATTTTAAGAAACGGAAGTCTTGTTCTTATTTGGCTGGTACAAAAACTGTCTGAAACATTGACTGGGTGTTATTCACATCACCTCTTTTTTGAGAGCCGGTTTGGTGTAGTGGTGAAGTGTGCGGACTCTTACCTGGGAGAACCAGGTTTGATTCCCCACTCCTCCACTTGCAGCTGCTGGAATGGCCTTGGGTCAGCCAGAGCTCTCTTATCTGGGAGAACCGGGTTTGATTCCCCACTCCTCCACTTGCACCTGCTGGAATGGCCTTGGGTCAGCCAGAGCTCTCTTACCTGGGAGAACCAGGTTTGATTCCCCACTCCTCCACTTGCAGCTGCTGGAATGGCCTTGGGTCAGCCAGAGCTCTCTTATCTGGGAGAACCGGGTTTGATTCCCCCCTCCTCCACTTGCACCTGCTGGAATGGCCTTGGGTCAGCTATAGCTCTCTTATCCGGGAGAACCGGGTTTGATTCCCCACTCCTCCACTTGCAGCTGCTGGAATGGCCTTGGGTCAGCCAGAGCTCTCTTACCTGGGGGAACCGGGTTTGATTCCCGCCTCCTCCACTTGCAGATGCTGGAATGGCCTTGGGTCAGCCGTAGCTTTCGTAGGAGTTGTCCTTGAAAGGGTAGCTTCTGTCAGAGTTCTCTCAGCCCCACCTACCTCACAGGGTGTCTGTTGTGGAGGGGGGGGGAGGTAAAGGAGATTATGAGCTGCTCTGAGATTTGGAGTGGAGGGTGGGATATAAATCCAACATCATTGTCTTCATCATCATCCAGGGTGTCTTCTCTGAGCCAAGTTTATCCTGCCATCCCAGCGACCAACCGAGAAGCCATCTACAAGTCTTTGTTCACCTTCCTGGAAAACCAGCAGAGCGCAGCAGGTACTGTTTTGGCATTTTGGATCTCAGGCTGTGTGCGACAAGATCTGCCTTACGATGTCGGGTTGTCAGCTTCCGCCAGGGTGGAGGAGTCCCTGCAAATGGGCCCTGTAAAGAATGCACTGTGTGGATGGGCGAACTGAAAGGGTCAGCATGTCCCAGGTCTAAAGCAGGGCCTGGAGTCAGGAAGGAAGGGCTGCACCAAATCCTGACCCCAGAGGCTTTTATAGCCCTACCAAGTGATGGGAAGCCAGAGGACAGCTTGGGTGGGGAGAAGTTTGAAAGGCTTGGAGCTTTCTGTAGCTTTGGTGGTCTTTGTAGCTTTGGTCCGTAGCTTTGTGTGGTCTTGCAGAAATGGGAACACAGCCAGGGGCAAGGTCAGGGCTTTGGACCCAGACTCAGATCCAGAGGTTGCCGGTTCTTGGCCCCAGTGCCTCCGGAGAGGGTATTCCTGTTTCCGAGTTCCACAGCCAAGTTTCAAGCCCTTAGAGCCTTCTACAGGAAAGAAACTTCTTCTGTTGCAGGGGCTCCCAAAAAAAGTCCATTCACTCTCAACCCTGCCACTTAAAAATTGGCCTCTGCAGTCTGTTCCACCCTATTCCAGCTTTCCCTTTAACTCTTGGCTGTGAAGATAAAGCCAGAACAAAGGGGAATTAGAATACCCCAGCTGTGCCTGTTGGATTTCCAAAAGTCAGGGTGGAAACCTGACTGGAATGTCCAGTCCCTGGGGAAGAAGACGACTGCAGATTTATACCCCACCCTTTTCTCTGAATCAGTCTCAGAGCGGCTTAGAATCTCCTTTACTTTCCTCCCCCACAACAGACACCCTGTGAGGTGGGTGGGGCTGAGAAAGCTCTCCCAGAAGCTGCCCTTTCAAGGACAACTCCTGTGATAGCTACGGCTGACCCAAGGCCATTCCAGCAGCTGCAAGTGGAGGAGTGGGAGAATCAAACCTGGTTCTCGCAGATAAGAGTCCACACACTAGCTACCACAGGTGTTGTCCTTGAAAGGGCAGCTTCTGTGAGAGCCCTCTCAGCCCCACCCACCTCGCAGGGTGTCTGTTGTGGGGGGAGAAGATGTAGGGCAGATGGCTGCATCTGATGGCTGATGGCTGGGGCTGATGGGAGTTGTAGGCAAAAAACATCTGGAGAGCTACCGTTGGCCAACCGTGATGTAGAGAATTGTAAGCCGCTCTGAGTCTCTGATTCAGAGAGAAGGGCAAAGTATAAATCTGCAGTCGTCGTCTTCTTCTCCCCAAACTGGGTCTCACCAAACTGGGGAGTGTGTTGTGTGTGCACACTTGTTTCCTGCCCCATCAGCATGATGTAAACTGGTTTGTATAATATTTTTGGAGCTCAGTGTCTGCATTTCACCCCCTGCCCCTCTTTGACGAGGTAGCTCCTTCTGTCCTTGGCTGGCCCAGGAGAGAAGGCTCGCAGAATCCTTGATCCAGATCAATTGCAATCTACTGGTGGGCAATCTCTTACCCCACAAAGATCTGTTAAGAAAACCTCTCCCGTGATCTATGATCTCCAGGCTCAGCCTGCACCTCCAGAAGCAGAGGAAATGCGAACTGGTTGCAGAACAATCTGGGGGCGTTTTCTGCCAATGCGCCTTACGAAGACTTCACAAAGCTGGTCCCCGATTTCCACGGGGTGAGTGTCAGACCTGGCTTCTCCCAGATTCACGAAAGCCGCCTCCTTAGTATTCCCTCCCAGCTCCTACTTCCAACCCTCACCCCAAAGTTTCTGGCTATGGGTCCCTGAAGTTTGGGTTGCCAACCTCCAGGGGGTGGCCAGAGACCTCTTGAGATTTCAACTGACCTCCAGATGACAAAAGATTGGTTCCCCTGGAGAAAATGGCTGCTTTGGAAGGCGGACTCCATGGCGTTACACCCCCCAGAAGCCCCTCCCCTCCCCAGACCTCACCCTCCTTAGGCCACACCCCCAAAATCTCCAGGTATTTCCCAATTTGAGACTGGCCACCCTACCTGATGCCTGTTCTTCATCTTTGATTCCTCCAGAGAGGCCATATTTGTTCACCGACATTCTGCAACAGCAAAAATAATTGGGAGGGAAAGGAGTAAATTTCTCAGTCTCTTCTGCATCTGGTTGCAGGTGCCAACCTCCAGGCGGGGCCTGGAGATCTCCTGCTATTGCCGTTGATCTCCAGACGACAGAAATCAGTTCCCCTGAATGTCGGCTCTGGGACTATTCTCCATTAAAGCAGACTTCCAGTGTGATCAGAAAGCTTGTTTTCTTAATAGATAGATGAGTAGCAATACACGATGGTGTCAGAACGGGTTCACCTGTGAAGTGACCAGTCTTATATGCCTTTTCTAGGGCCGTTAAGCAGCCCGCCTAAACTTCAATGCAAAAAAGCCCACGTAAACGATACAAATTGTTTCCCACCCACTTGGGTAGCAGTGCTGTCTTTGCAGACAGATAAAGTGACCTTGAAGCACTGACCAGACATCTCTGCAGGGCATAAACAGATGCTTATGTCTGTTGCAAAGTGCAAGCATAGTGCAAGCAAAACAAGCATAATTCTTTCTTTGGACCAAATGACCCTGCATTTTGGACTAAATGACCCTGCATTTTCCTGCATTGTGCAGGGGGTTACATGACCCTGGAGGTCCCTTCCAACTCTATGAATCCATTAGACAGATATAGCAAAATGGCAAGGACTCTTGACACTGAAGGGAATAAAGTAGGAGTCAAGTGGTGCCTTTAAGACCAAAGTTTTATTATTAAAGGTGCAGCTTGACTCCTACTTTGTGTCTACTGCTTCAGACCAACACGGCTGCCCGCTTGGATCTGTCTGCTGAAGGGAATGGCTGCTTTGGAGGGTGGACTCTAGGCCATTTTGCCCTACTGGGGTCACTTCCCTCCCCAACTCCCACCCTCCCTTGGCTTCACCCCCCCCCCCCCAAATCCCCAGGTAGTTCCGAGCCCAGAGGTGGCCACCCTCACGTGGCTGCACGAAGCGTGCGTTCTGCACATCTGGCCTCATCTTTACCTCCTTCTCCCTGTGATCCTTTCTGTGTCTCTGCAGTTTGGGGTGCGGGACAATCTCACCTCTGCCCAGCTGGCTCACGTCTTCTTTGAGTCTGGCATCCTGGACTCCCCTGCTGCGGTTGGCGCCCTCCTGATGCCAATGGAAAGCAGGCCTCTCGAAGAAACTGTTGCTTTTGTGAAGGAGTTTACAGCTGTTGCCTCCGAGGTATGATCCCCACCATTAGAGGTGGCCCTGGGGCATGCAGGTAGTCCTGTAACGTCCTCTGCTCCCCCTCCCAGAATAAAACGTGGAGGGAGGACAAGAAGGGTCGCATCAGTGCTTGGGTCATGGCCCTTTCTTCATGCCCAGGGAACTGCTGATCACCATTTTAGGGGCAGGAAACAATTTTCTCCAGGCCAGATTGGCAAGTTATCCGGGTGGGTTTCCCCCCTGCCCCCCATCTTCTGGGCATGGAGCAGGGGTCACAGGGCGGAGGAGGTATTTGTGACTTTCCTGTATTGTGTAGCCGGTTGGACTAGATGACCCTGGAGGTCCCTTCCAACTCTATCATTCTATGATTCTAGGACCCTGGAGGTCCCTTCCAACTATTATTCTATGATTCTAGGACCCTGGAAGTCCCTTCCAACTCTATCATTCTATATTCTAGAACCCTGGAGGTCCCTTCCAGCTCTATCATTCTGTGATTCTAGGACTAAGGAGGTCCCTTTCAACTCTATCATTCTATGATTCTAGGACCCTGGAGGTCTCTTCCAACTCTATGATTCTAGGACCCTGAAAGTCCCTTCCAACTCTATCATTCTATGATTCTAGGACCCTGGAAGTCCCTTCCAACCCTATCATTCTATGATTCTAGGACCCTGGAGGTCCCTTCCAACTTTATGAATCCATGATTCTATGATTTGAAGAATGGGTGTAGTAATATGCCTGCTCCTTGTCACCTTGTTGGATCGGGTTTTTTATCTGTTTCTGTTTGTGGTCTGCTGACAGCGTGATGTAAAGTCCCTGGCCAACTCAGAGGTGAGGGGCATGATGTTCCAGGCGATCTTCGGCCGAGTGAAGAGTTTGTTCACCCCCACCAGCGTCTCCCAGTACAAGGACTGGTTCCAAAGCAAGTTGAGCTTGTGGCTGCCCAGCCTCAACGCCTCTGCCCTGGAGGCTCTCCCGAGGACCATCCCGTGCGGCGTTTTCAAAATCATGTGTGTATCCGATAGGTTGAAAATAACTCACAGACCTGCCTGCCCCAAGGGAGGGAGGGAGGAAGATAGATGGGGAGAGAGAGAGAGGTAGAAAGAAGGCAACTTTAAATGCATTCTCCAAGCCACTGGCTGGCTTAGCAAAGTGGTTTAAAGAAACAAATGTCTTCTCCAAGTTGGCTGACAATATGTGTGAAAGAGCCACATGTGGCTCCTGAGCCGCAGTTTGGCCACCCCTGGTTCAGAATGAATGGCTCTCCCCCACTTCCAGGCATCCAGCACAATCAAAGCCCCCCTACCACCCTGTCGGCCAACTTGGAGAAGACATTTGTTTCTTTAAATCACTTTGCTAAGCTAGCCAGTGGCTTGGAGAATGCATTTAAAGTTGCCTTCTTTCTACCTCTCTCTCTCCCCATCTATCTTCCTCCCTTCCTCCTTTCCTCCCTCCCTTTTGGCTCTCAAACATCTGATGTTTATTCTATGTGGCTCTTACATTAAGCAAGTTTGACCACCCCTGTTCTAAATGATTGTCTAAAAAGGTTTGGCATGCCAAGGACAAATTCAAACATGGGGCCTTTCCACATTCTTATTTGCCTTGCTTGTGAATTTTTGTTTCTTCAGGGTTTTCATGTGCCTTTTTCTCCCTCTAGTGGTCGATTCAATATTACACCAGTTTATGTCCGTAAAAACCTACAGTTTAAATCTGCTGGGAGATATGCCAGACATAAACTGGTGTGATATCAAATTGAGCACTAGAGGGGGAGAAAGACATGCAGGCCAGAAACAGGAACTTACAAGTAAGGAAAACGAGAATGTGGAAAAGCCCCATGTTTAGGTTCACCTTCTGAAGCTTATGTGCGTGTTAAAATTAAGCCATCTCCTGTAAAGAATGCACATGAAACCTGAGTTTACTTTTATGTATTGTGTGCAACGGCCCCAATCCATGGCCTTTTTACTCATAATTGTCTTCCCTCCTAGAATGGCCGGCCTGGATGGTGCCTTTCAACATATGTCACTGGAGAGCCGACATGATGTCTACACCTTTGCCAAACGTTTTTTGACCACCAAGACTTCTCAAGGAGGTAAGGGCTGAAGTCTGCGTGTCTTTTTTGTTAACCTCTGGAATGGCCTTTTGCACAGAACATCTTTTATAAATTTAATTTACTGCCCCTAAGATCTTCTGTTTGTGCGGACCAGCTCTTAGTTCTAATAAATTGAGCAATTGAGTTTTTAAAAATTAAATTTGGTCAAGTATTTAGAACCAAGAGCAAGTCTGCACAAACAGCAGATCCTAGGGGATAGCCTGGTGGGCTGGTTAGAGCATTGAACTAGGATCTAGGAAACCAGACTCGAATCCTCACTTTGCCATGGAAGCTGAGTGGGCGATCTTGGGCCAGTCACACATTCTCATCCTAGCCAACCTCATGAGGTTGTTGTAAGGATCAAGCGGAGGAGAAGAGAACAGGAGGACAATTTAAGCTGCGTTGGGTCCCCGTTTGAGGGAAGGCAAGGTAGAAATGAAGTTTATAAATGAATGAAACCATTCCGGGCCACCTGAGCGCCGGTGGTAAGTTTGCATCTTCATAGGCTCCTCGATGTTAAAAGCCAGCAACAAAAAGCACTCCCATTTTTGTCAGGTTAGACTAACCACTTCCTCCATTGCATCTAATTTTCTATGTGTTGTGCATTCAAAACGGGGGGTGGGGGTGGGGTGGGGGGGCAGGATCATTCAATCATGCAACTGCCCCCCCTGCAGTCTGAAGTGGGTACAGCACAGGAGAACTTTATCTCTGTCAGAGTGGGAATCTTCCGATGGCTCTTCTTTGTGCTTTTCCACATTCTCATTTTCCTTGCATGTCAGTTCCTTGGTGTTTTTTTTTTTCTTGTTCTGCACAAGTTTTGCTCCCTCTAGTGGCCAGTTCGATATTATACTGGTTTATGTCTGGCATTAACATGGAGGAGGCGGCTGGCCATCTGACAGCAATGAAGATCCTGTGAATTTAGGGGGAGGTGTTTGTGAATTTCCTGCATTGTGCAGGGGGTTGGACTAGATGACCCTAGGGTCCCTTCTAACTCTATGATTCTATGATTCTGTGATTTAAAACACTCTGCAGTTTAAATCTGCAGGGAGATACGCTGGACATAAAAGGGCATAATATTGACTTGACCACTAGAGGGTTCAAAACACACAGAGAACAGACACACACAGATGTGGCCTCCATCTTTCCGTCTTTCCATCTTTCTTTCTAACTTTGTTCCATCTATCACCTATCTATCCTCCTCTCCTCTTCCCTCTCTCCCTAAACCAAAACAGTAGAACAATAAAACAAAATAAGGTGCAGCCCAACCAAGGGAGTGTAACAGTTACAGAAAGCAAGTCTTCACTATTTTTTACAGGTGACCCTTGCACTGAGAACACCCGAGGCAGCTTAGGCTGGTTACGTTCCAACCTTGGATCCTTCAGCTCCTTGGCCACTTATGAAGACATGACAGACATTTACCCAGATTTCCGTGCGGTAAGAACCCAGATATACAGGGGTGCCTTGTTCACGGGGCTTGGCTGACTGTTTGAACCTACCCGTGGAGCATCTTGCTGTGAAGGAGATGAGAACTGTCTTTGTTCCACAGTTGGATGCCAGGGAGGGGCTCACCCCAACACAGCTGGCGGACTACACACTGGCAAGTGAAGTTCTCCGGGACAACGAGAAAGCCGGGAAAATCATTGGCTCCCTCACTGCAAGCAATATCGGAGAGTTTATGGAGGCCTTCAACACCGGTGCTCAGCAGGTTTGCAGTATTCTCTTTCTTCCCAACCCCCTCTGCTTCTTCTCAATCATCTCCTGTGCTTTCTTATGTACATTGGACTGGCTGTACTTTAGGTAACAGGGGTAGACTTTTCAGTATTTCTCCGTGGCTGTCTACCATAATTCTAAGAGCATGCACAAAAAGGACTAAATCTGGATCCAGAATCTCAGCTCTCATTAACAAAAGAAAAAAAGCCAAGTTACTAGTCCACAATGCTTGGGAAATGCCTGAAGAAGTCTCAGAAACCAAAGAAGGGCGGATAGTGGAGGATTTCCAGGTGTCAGTGGAGCTAATGGAGTCAGCCCTCTAAATGGTTTTATCCAGGTTTTGTTTTGTTTTTTTGTTACCACAGTCTCATTTCTGAGATCTTCTATATCTTTCCTTAGCTCTGTTCAAAAATAATTATGAGAAGCTATGGTGTAAAATGGATGAAGATATGTTAAAGTGGAATAAACTTAATTTGTCACTGTTGGGTAGAATAGCCGCAATTAAAATGAATATTCTACCAAGAATAATGTATTTGTTTCAAACTATTCTGATTGTGAAAGACAGTAAACAATTTAATAGATGGCAAAGAAAAATTTCAGAGTTTGTGTGGGCGGGGAAGAAACCAAGAATTAAAATGAAAATTTTAACAGATGCAAAAGAGAGAGGCGGATTTCAATTACCAGACTTAAAATTATATCATGAAGCAGTTTGCTTAGTATGGATAAAAGAATGGATAATGTTGCTAAACAAAAAACTCTTAGCGTTGGAAGGTCATGGAAATAAATTTGGCTGGCACTCAAATATGTATTATGGGGAAAAAAGATAGACGGCTTTTTCTCTCACCATTATATAAGAAACAGCTTGCTAAATACATGGATGAAATATAAGAAATATGGAGATGAGAGAAAACCGTTATGGATAGTGCCAGCCGAAGTGATAAAAATAACAGCTGAGACGGGTGAAGAAAAGTGGTTGTCATATAATCGACTATTAAAAATACAAAGTGGTAAAATAGAATTGAAAACTGCTGAAGAGCTGAATAATAAATATGATTGTTTCAAATGCAACAAATAAAGAGTTTGGTGGAGAATGACATTAAAACTGTAGGAATAAGAAAAGAGCAAGCAGAAATGGAAAAAGTTCTGCTTGGAGACAACTAAAAATTAATTTCAAAATTATATAAATTACTTTTAAAATGATCTACGGAAGATGAAGTAGTGAAATCTTAAATGATTAAGTGGGCAATTAATGTAAATAAAGAAATACAGATGGAAACTTGGGAATATTTGTGGAAGAACTCTATGAAGCTTTCGACATGTCATAGTATTAAAAGAACTGTTTTAAAATGATATATAGATGGTATATGACTCCTAAGAAATTGGCAAAGATGAATAATAAGATGCCAGACAGAGGTTGGAAATGTAAAAAACATGAAGGTTCTTTCTACCATATGTGTTGGACTTGTGAAAGAGCAAAAAAGTATTGGCAGATGATTCAACAAGAAATTTCTAGGATCTTGGGATATGAATTTAAAAAAGTTGCAGAGACTTTTCTGTTGGGATTACAAATGGAAAAATTTCCAAAAGAAGACAGAACTATAATTTGGTAATTGCTTTCAGCTGCTAGGACATGATATGCGCAGTTGTGGAAGCAAGAAAAAACACCAGAGAAATGGGATTGGATTGTAAAAGTTATGACATGGAGTGAAATGGACAAATTAACAAGAATTTTAAGAGATTATGATTTAGAAGTTTTTAAGATGGAGTGGAAAAAGTTCAGAAGATATGTAGAAAAAGAGTGGAAAATAAAAGGACATTGGACAATTTTTGATAATGATTAAGTCTCGGAAAAAAGAAGAATATTAATTTTTGTTTTTATTAGTTAAGGGTACCTTTAAACATTAGTACTTTAAGTAAATAACACCGGCGGGGGTCAAGTAACGGGGGGAGGGGTGGGTAGAAAGTAATATATGGGATAGATAAAAGAAGTTATTAATGATGCAAGAAATATAATTTGTTATCATATGTTACCAAATAAAATTGTTTTAACAACAAGAGAGAAATGCCTTCTCCAAGTTGTCCAGCGGGGTAGCGGGGGTTTTGAGAGCCACACAAGAAAGAGCCACATGCGCCTCTCGAGCCGCAGTTTGGCCACCCCTGGTCTAAGCTACGCTGGGCCGTCCAGCTCAGGTTTGCTAGCGATGCTATCCTAACACCGGCGTTTTCTGACCTTGCAGAAGAAACTGTCTCAGCTGCCCCACCTGGAGACGAGGAGGTTCATCCTTGGCGAGATCTTCTGTCACTTAAGCAGTGCGTTCCCACTCTTTGACGGAAAGGACTACGCGCTGTGGTTTGGGGAAAGGCTCCACCTCTTCCTGAGCAGCCTGGACACCCATAACCTCGGCTTCCTGCCCAGCGGCATGTCCTGCGACTCCCTTGCGGCCATGTAGGTACCACCTCCGCGCCCGTCCTGTTGCCGGATGGTTGTTATCTAAGTTTCAATTCTTAAAACATCGCTTCTGTTCCGTCGCAGAGTGGGCGTGTTAACGGACTACCACGTCAACAACACATTTGAAAATCCAGGCGACGTCGCATCTTTTCTAAAGAGGGTTCTCCGCTTCCAGCTGGAAAATTCGGGTAATTTAGGTTTGACTCCCAAAAATTCGTAACCTTGGGAATCTTTTTGGATGCTTAAGGTGCCCCTGGACTCCAGTAGCGCCTGGAACTCCACTTGCAGCTGCTGGAATGGCTTTGGGTCAGCCATAGCTCTCGCAGGAGTTGTCCTTGAAAGGGCAGCTGCTGTCAGAGCTCTCTCAGCCCCACCTACCTCTGTTGTGGGGGAAAGAAGATAAAGGAGATAGTACATTGCTCTGAGTCTCTGATTCAGAGAGAAGGGCGGGGCATAAATCTGCAATTCTTCTTCTTATCTGGGAGAACCAGGTCTGATTCCCCACTCCTCCATTTGCAGCTGCTGCATGGCCTTGGGTCAGCCATAGCTCTGGCAGAGTTGTCCTTGAAAGGGCAGCTGCTGGGAGAGCCCTCTCAGCCCCACCCACCTCACAGGGTGTCTGTTGTGGGGGAAAGAAGATAAAGGAAATTGTAAGCTGCTCTGAGTCTCTGATTCAGAGAGAAGGGCAGGTAGAAATCTGCAATTCTTCTTCTTCTAGCTGTCTTCCTTTTCCAAATGCTATCAAAACCCTAGATACTAATTAATAACTTCTTATGTTCTGTGTTGTTTGTGATGTTTTTATGTTGTAAGTTCCCTGGAGGGGTGGCGTCAACATTTGCTTAAGTATTCTAATTAGTCTCTAATGGTTCTGTTTTTGCGGTAGGGTCTGCCTGTACTCGAGGCGTCTCTGCAGACAGACAGTGGCTGACGGTGTTTTTTGGACCTTTCAGCGCTGCCTGCTCCTACTCAGATTTCACGGAGCTGAAGAGCAACTTCCGTGGGGTAAGTTTTCCATGGCCTCTGGACTTCAGCGCTCTGTAATTGTCTCGATGCTGATTTCTGCTTTGGGTGGCCTACTTTTTAAAAACTCGAATCCCTGGCGTGCTTTATGAGTGAATACTACTTCTCTCTGCACAGTTGAAGGTAGAACTAAGCTGCGTTTTAGTGATCTTCAACTTCTTGGTGAGGTTGAGGCCCGTCAAAACATAGGGTTGCCAGCTCCAGGTTGGGAAATACCTGGAGATTTGGGGGGTGGAGCTTCAGGATGGCAGAGTTTGGAGAGGGGAGGGGCGGGGCTTCAATGAGGGTATACAATGCCATATGGTCCACCTTCCCAAATGGCTGTTTTCTTCAGCGAAAATGATTGCTGTCACTTGGAATTCAGTGTTAACCCACGAGACCTCCGGTCACCACCTGGAGGTTGGCAACCCTACACATTTTCCAGGCATCCCAAACATCTAAAAAGTGTGAGATGGTCCCACTGGTCACTGGATCATAGTGTTCCTCTGCTAGAAGTTTGGCCCACAGCTGTATGTATCTGTGATATGTTCTTGACTGCCAGAAAGCCTCTTGGTGGTTGACTTAAGAGGAGCCTTTCTGGGACAGACTAGTGGATCATCTGTTGAGTTTCTTCTTTTGTTGCATTTGTGATGCAGGACGATTCCTTGGATCTCTTTTCGGCAAGCGCCCTGGCTCAGCTGTCCACACAGAGCCGTGTTGTTTACAGCAGACCAGCCATGATTCGCGTCTACGAAGCCATCCGAGAACACGAAGACCCGCTCCGGTATCTCGCCAGCTACCTGGACGAGTTCAACAACCTTGTATTGAAGGTAAAACAGCTTCTATGGCAAACTGAGCGTCTGTATGGTGGGGAGACCTTGCAGCTATTGGTGAGGAGTGGTTGGCCAGAAAGAGAACAGGATTTCCATGGACGCCACAATCCCCTTTCAACGCTATGATTCTATGAACATCTTCAAGCAGGGTTGTGGTGAAAAATGCCACCAAGTTGCAGCCAACTTATGGAAACCCCATAGATCAGGGGTGGCCAACGGTAGCTCTTGAGATTTTTTTTGCCTACAACTCCCATCAGCCCCAGCCATCAGTCATGCTGGCTGGAGCTGATGGGAGTTGTAGGCAAAAAACATCTGGAGAGCTACCGTTGGCCACCCCTGCCATAGATATTTCAAGACAAGGGATGAACAGTGGTGGTTTGCCCTTGCTTGGCTCTGTGTAGCAACCCTAGGCTTCCTTGGTGGTCTCTCAATCCAAGGACTAACTAGGGCCGACTCTGTTTAGCTTCCAGGATCTGATGAAATCAAACTAGCCAGGGCCATCACTGGATATACAGTGATGTAATATTGAGCTGGCCACAAGAGGGAGCAAAACACATACAGAACAGACAAAAACAGGAACATAAGAGAAGCCATGTTGGATCAGGCCAATGGCCCATCCAGTCCAACACTCTGTGTCACATAAGAACATGAGAGAAGCCATGTTGGATCAGGCCAATGGCCCCTCCAGTCCAACACTCTGTGTCACATAAGAACATAAGAGAAGCCATGTTGGATCAGGCCAATGGCCCCTCCAGTCCAACACTCTGTGTCACATAAGAACATAAGAGAAGCCATGTTGGATCAGGCCAGTGGCCCCTCCAGTCCAACACTCTGTGTCACATAAGAACATAAGAGAAGCCATGTTGGATCAGGCCAATGGCCCCTCCAGTCCAACACTCTGTGTCACATAAGAACGTAAGAGAAGCCATGTTGGATCAGGCCAGTGGCCCATCCAGTCCAACACTCTGTGTCACATAAGAACGTAAGAGAAGCCATGTTGGATCAGGCCAGTGGCCCATCCAGTCCAACACTCTGTGTCACATAAGAACGTAAGAGAAGCCATGTTGGATCAGGCCACTGGCCCCTCCAGTCCAACACTCTGTGTCACATAAGAACGTAAGAGAAGCCATGTTGGATCAGGCCAGTGGCCCATCCAGTCCAACACTCTGTGTCACATAAGAACGTAAGAGAAGCCATGTTGGATCAGGCCAATGGCCCCTCCAGTCCAACACTCTGTGTCACATAAGAACATGAGAGAAGCCATGTTGGATCAGGCCAATGGCCCCTCCAGTCCAACACTCTGTGTCACATAAGAACATAAGAGAAGCCATGTTGGAGCAGGCCAGTGGCCCATCCAGTCCAACACTGTGTCACATAAGAACATAAGAGAAGCCATGTTGGATCAGGCCAATGGCCCCTCCAGTCCAACACTCTGTGTCACATAAGAACATAAGAGAAGCCATGTTGGATCAGGCCAGTGGCCCCTCCAGTCCAACACTCTGTGTCACATAAAAACATAAGAGAAGCCATGTTGGATCAGGCCAATGGCCCCTCCAGTCCAACACTCTGTGTCACATAAGAACATAAGAGAAGCCATGTTGGATCAGGCCAATGGCCCCTCCAGTCCAACACTCTGTGTCACATAAGAACATAAGAGAAGCTATGTTGGATCAGGCCAGTGGCCCCTCCAGTCCAACACTCTGTGTCACATAAGAACATGAGAGAAGCCATGTTGGATCAGGCCAATGGCCCCTCCAGTCCAACACTCTGTGTCACATAAGAACATAAGAGAAGCCATGTTGGATCAGGCCAGTGGCCCCTCCAGTCCAACACTCTGTGTCACATAAGAACATAAGAGAAGCCATGTTGGATCAGGCCAGTGGCACATCCAGTCCAACACTCTGTGTCACACAGTGGCCAAAAAGCCCAAGTGCCATCAAGAGGTCCACCAGTGAGACTAGCGGCCCTTCCACTATGCCCCCCCACAAGCACAGGAACCCACCCCCCAGCAACAGGAACACACAAGTAAGGCAATGAAAATGCGCAAAAGCCCTGGTGTTGGAAAGAGCAATGATGAGCCAGTACCCAATTTTCCACCCTCGTCTGTGTGAGTTTTGACCAGCAGAATTGCCTGAGGGAGAGAAGGTGAATTCCCCCCTCTCCGAAAACACAGCCAGGAGACCCTGTCCCTCCTTGATTTTTAGCCTATTAACCTTCCTTCATAATGTTCCCCATATTTATTAATATAGATTGTGTTTGTCATGTTCAAACCACCTAGCATTATCTCCACCTCCCCGTCAGCTCTCAAACACTTCCCCCTCCCAGTGATTCTTCTTATTAGCATTGCTCCCCCCCCCCCCCCCGCAAAGGTGTGTGAGACTGAACAAATGCTATGATGATCTTTGTAGTTGCATTTCCGTCCCCATTTCCCCCTCAAGTGCAAAGTCGGACTTCAACCCTCTCCAGTTTGGTGTAATGGTTAAGTGCAAGGACTCTTACCTTGGAGAACCAGGTTTGATTCCCCACTCCTCCACTTGCACCTGCTGGAATGGCCTTGGGTCAGCCATAGCTCTCACAGAGATGTCCTTGAATGGGCAGCTGCTGTGAGAGTCCTCTCAGTCTCACCCACCTCACAGGGTGTCTGTTGTGGGGCAGGAAGATAAAGGAGATTGTAAGCTGCTCTGAGACTCAGGGTATAGAGCGGGATATAAATCCAATATCTTTTTCTTCTTCTTATCTGGGAAAACCAGGTTTGATTCCCCACTCCTCCACTTGCAGCTGCTGGAATGCCCTTGGGTCAGCCATAGCTCTCACAGAGCTGTCCTTGAAAGGGCAGCTGCTATCAGAGCTCTCTCAGCCCTACCCATCTCACAGGGTGTCTGTTGTGGGCAAAGGAGATGAAGGAGATTGTAAACCGTTCTGAGACTCTTTTTCAGAGAGAAGTTGTTGTTCAGTTACACAGTCGAGTCCGACTCTTTGCGATCCCGTGGATAAAGTCACGCCAGGCCCTCCTGTCTTCCACCATCCTCCAAAGTCTGCTCAAATTCGTGTTTGTTACATCAGTAACGCTGTCCAGTCATCTCATCTTTTGCCGTCCCCTTCTTTTGCCTTCTGTCTTTCCCATCATCAGGATCTTCTCCAGTGAAGGCTCCCTTCTCATTTGGGGGCCAAAGTATTTGCGCTTCAGCTTCAGCATTTGACCTTCCAGGGAGCAGTCTGGGTTGATTTCCCTTAGGACTGACTGATCTGATCTTCTTGCATTCCAAGGGACTCTCAAGATTCTTCTCCAGCACCGCATCTCAAAAGCATCTATTCTTCTGCGCTCGGTCTTCCTTATGGTCCAGCTCTCACAGCCATACATTACTACTGGGAATACCATCGCTTTGACAATTATATGGACTTTTGTTGGCAGGGTGATGTCTCTACTTTTTATTATACTGCCATAGCTGTCCTCCCAAGGAGCAAACGTCTTTTAATTTCATGGCTACAGTCACCATCTGCAGTGATCTTGGATCCCAGAAATGTGAAGTCTGTCACTTCTTCCATGTCTTCCCCTTCTATTTGCCAAGGTGTGATGGGGCCAGATGCTATGATGTTTGCTTTTTTGATGTTGAGTTTCAAACCTATTTTTGTGCTCTCCTCTTTCACCCTCAACAAGAGGTTCTTTAGGTCCTCCTCACTTTCTGCCATTAGAGTGGTATCATCTGCATATCTGAGGTTGGTGTTTTTCCCGGCAATTTTAATTCCAGTTTGTGCTTCATCCAGGCCAGCATTTCGCATGATGTACTCTGCATATAAATTAAATAAGCAGGGTGACAATAGACATCCTTGTCGAACTCCTTTTCCTATTCTAAACCAATCAGTTGTTCCATATCCTGTTCTGACAGTTGCTTCTTGGCCCTTATACAGGTTTCTCAGGAGACATGTGAGGTGGACTGGTACCCCCATCTCTTTAAGGACTTGCCACAGTTTGTTGTGATCCACACAATCAAAGGCTTTAGCATAGTCAATGAAACAGAAATAGACGTTTTTCTGATACTCCTGCACTTTCTCCATAATCCAGCGAATGTTGGCAATTTGATCTGTAGTTCCTCTACCTCTCCGAAACCCAGCTTGAACTTCTGGTAGTTCCCGATTGACATACTGCTGAAGCCTAGCTTGTAGGATTTTTAACATGACCTTGCTGGCATGTGAAATGAGTGCAATGGTGTGATAGTTTGAACATTCCTTGGCATTACCCTTCTTTGAGATTGGAATATAAACTGACCTTTTCCAATCCTGTGGCCACTGTTGCATTTTCCAAATTTGCTGACATAGTGTGCATCACTTTAACAGCATCATCTTTTAGGACTTTGAATAGCTCTACTGGGATACCGTCATCTCCGCTCGCTTTGTTGTTAGCAATGCTTTCTAAGGCCCATTTGACTTCACATTCCAGAATGTTTGGTTGTAGGTCAGCGATTTCACTGTCATGGTTGTCAAGGACATTGAGATCCTTCTTGTATAATTCTTCTGTGTATTCTTGCCACCTCTTCCTGATCTCTTCTGCTTCTGTTAGGTCCCTACCGTTTTTGTCCTTTATCGTGGCCATCTTTGCAAGAAACGTTCCCTTGATTTCTCCAATTTTCTTGAAGAGATCTCTTGTCCATCCCATTCTGTTATTTTCCTCTATTGCTTTGCGTTGTTCCTTCAGGAAGGCCTCCTTATCTCTCCTTGCTGTTCTCTGAAAATCTGTATTCAGTTGGGCGAATCTTTCCTTTTCACCTTTGCCTTTCGCTTTCCTTCTTTCCTCAGCTATTTGTAAAGCCTCATCAGACAGCCACTTTGCTTTCTTGTATTTCTTTTTCTTTGGGATGGTGCTGATTGCTGCCTTCTGTACAATGTCACTCCATCCATAGTTCTTCAGGCACTCTGTCTATCAACTCTAGTTCCTTAAACCTATTCTTCACCTCCACTGTATATTCATAAGGAATGTGGTCAAGGTCACACCTGAATGGCCTAATGGCTTCCCCAGTTTTCTTCAGTTTAAGCCTGAATTTTGCAATGAGCAGCTCATGATCTGAGCCACAGTCAGCTCCAGGTCTTGTTTTTGCTGACTACAAGGAGCTTCTCCATCCTTGACTGCAGAGTATACAATCAATCTGATTTCTGTGTTGCCCATCAGGTGATGTCCATGTGAATAGTCACCTTTTAGGTTGTTGGAAGAGGGTGTTCGCTATGACCAGCTTGTTCTCTTGGCAAAACTCTATTAGCCTTTGCCCGGCTTCATTTTGTTCTCCAAGGCCAAACTTGCCAGTTGTTCCAGTTACCTTTTGACTTCCCACTTTGGCATTTCAGTCCCCTATGATGAGGAGGACATTTTTTTTTGGTGTTAATTCTAGAAGGTGTTGTAGATATATATGAACATATGAACATATATATGAACATATGAAGCTGCCTTATACTGAATCAGACCTTTGGTCCATCAAAGTCAGTATTGTCTTCTCAGACTGGCAGCGGCTCTCCAGGGTCTCAAGCTGAGGTTTTTCACACCTATTTGACTGGACCCTTTTTTGGAGATGCCGGGGATTGAACCTGGGACCTTCTGCTTCCCAAGCAGATGCTCTGCCACTGAGCCACAGCCCCATTCATGGCTCCCCAGGGTCTCCAGCTGAGGTTTTTCACGCCTTCTTGCCTGGACCCTTTTTAGTTGGAGATGCCGGGGATTGAACCTGGGACCTTCTGCTTCCCAAGCAGATGCTCAGATCCCATCCCCCACACCACTCCCTAGGCTTGCTCCAGCTGGTTGCTCCCTGGCCACACCCAGCCTAGGGGCCACCCACCACCTCAGGGGCTTCTCAAACAAGGGGTGCTCACATGGGTGTGGCCTCCACAATCAGGCTTCTTCCAGCCCCTAGGCCTTCTTCCCCACTGGCTCCAGGACTGGCCTTGCTGCACTGCCACTCTTCTCACACCTTCACTGTAAACATGCGCTTGAAGAGCCTCCACTGCCATATCATGGCAGATCTTCATAGAACTGGTCCACTACAGCCTCTTCTGCATCAGTGGTTGGGGCATGGATTACTGTGATATCGAATGGTTTGCCTTGGAAACAGACTGAGATCATTCTGTCGTTTTTGAGATTGTATCCCATTACTGCCTTCCTCACTCTCTTGTTAACTATAAAGGCCACACCATTCCTTCTACGGGACTCTTGGCCACAATAATAGATGTAGTGATCCTCTGAGTTAAATCCACCCATTCCCGTCCATTTTAGTTCACTGATTCCCAGGATGTCGATGTACACCCAGCTTACCTTGATTCATAGATCTTACATTCCATGTTCCGATGCAGTATTGTTCTTTGCAGCATCGGACTGTTCTTTCACCATCAGGCACCTCCACAGCTGAGTGTCCTTTCGGCTTTGGTCCAGCCGCTTCACTCTTTCTGCGGTTACTTGGACTTGCCCTCCGCTCTTCCCCAGTAGCATATTGGGCACCTTCTGACCTGAGGGGCTCATCTTCCAGTGCCATATCTTTTAGCCTTTTGTTACTGTCCATGGGGTTTTCTTCGCAAGGATACTGGAGTGGGTTGCCATTTCCTTCTCCAGTGGATTACATTTTGTCTGGGTTCTCAGCTGCGGCCTGTCCATCTTGGGTGGCTCCGCATGGCATAGCCCACAGCCTCACTGAACCACACGAGCCCTCTCGCCACATCAAGGCAGCAATCCATGAGATTGAAGGAGATTGTAAACCGCTCTGAGACTCCTTTTGTGAGCAAAGGCCAGGGTGTAAATCTGTATTCTTCTTCTTCCTGGTCCCTTGCTGATTTCTTGGTTTCCTGACAGAATCGTGGCTTGCTGACCAACCCCCGAGTGCGGCACACCATGCTGATGCTCACAGCAGAGATGGTCTTCCCCCAATTTGATGTTGTTTCCCTAGAAGATGCAGATGTTTGGCTCCAAAAACTCGTTCTCCTCCTCCCGGCTGTCAACGGAACCATCCTGGAACTGCTGCCCCATGGAATGCCGTGCCCGTATTACCAAAATGTGTAAGTTGCCTTGGCGTCGTTTCTACTTCAGAATCCCCCCCCCCTCTTTTTACATCGCTGGGCCTGTTGTGGTTTAATGCAGGGGTGTCAAACTCATTTGTAATGAAGGACGGATCTGACATAAACGAGACTTGTTGGGATGGGCTGGGCCAGGTGTGTATCTATTTAAGATTAGGGAGCAGAAGTAAAAACTTTATAAAGGACACAGACAAACACAAAGATTTTTTTTAAAAAAATGCTTAAAACATTAGTGTTTGTTGGTCTTAACGGTGCTTTCTTTGTGTTTCTCCCATGGGATCCAGGGAACTGGGCAAAGGAAGCTCCGGCTCTTTCCTTTCTTCCCCAGGGAATGAGGAGGGGGAGGAGCCTCAGCCAGTAGAAGGAAGAGAGGCTTGGCTCAGTAGTTCTGCTGTGCAATTGAGAGAGCCTGGCAAAGCAAGCTCGGCGTCTCCCCCCCTTCCTTCCTAAGGGAGGAGCCTCAGCCAATGGGGAAATAAAGGCTTTGCGCTATAGCTCTTGTGCGATTGAGCAAGCCTGGCAAAGCAAGCTGCGATGCAGAAGGAAGCAATAGAGAGGGAGAAGGAAGCAGATGACGGCCAGTTGCTCGGGGGCCTGATAGGAGCCCTCTGAGGGCCTGATTCGGCCCCCGGGCTGCAGGTTTGACACCCTTGGTTTAATGCAGCGCTTAGTTCTCGTGGCCCTTTCTTTCACACCCAGGGAAATGCTGATGGCCACTTTGGGAACGGGAAGCAATTTTCTCCAAGGCAGTTTGGCCAGGGATCCTGGAGAGTTTTTCCCCATCTTCTGGGCATGGAGCAGAAGTCACTGCTTGTGGAGGGGGGGGGGGGAGGAATTTTTGAATTTCTCGCACTGCGCAAGGGGGTTGGACTAGATGACCCTGGAGGTCCCTTCCAACTCGATGATTCTGTCAGGTCAGGTTTCCAAGAATCCCTTTTCTACAACATTTAGAAGCCCAAAGGCTTTCCCCTATTCCTGACCCTGGCATCCAACCAATTTATGGTGACTTCCAATGGATTTTCAAAGCAAGAAACATTCAGAAGTGATTTGCCGTTGCCTGCCTCTGCGTAGCGGCCCTGGACTTCCTTGGTGGTTTCCCATCCAAGTTGAACAAAATCTGGGCCCAGTGGCACCTTTAAGACCAACAAAGTTTAATTCAGAGTTTAATATCTTCCAAGCAGTTAACTAGAGCTGATCCTGTTTAGCTTCCAAACTCTCGAGTTAGTCTGGACTTCCCAGGCGGTGCTCCTCTGAATTTTCTGTTTCGCTTTCACACTCAAAAGTCTTTGAGAGAACACAACCCTTTAGGTGTGTCTGGCATAAAGACTGCTGTTTATGACCCAAAGACCTGTATATATGTGTTGCTGCGAGCATAGCCAGCTTCAAGAGGGGATTGGATAAACATCTGGAGCAGAGGTCCATCAGTGGCTATGAGCCACAAAATATTGTTGGAACTCTCTGGGGCAGTGATGCTCTGTATTCTTGGGGCTGGGGTGACAGTGGGAGGGCTTCTAGTGTCCTGGCCCCACTGGTGGACCTCCTGATGGCACCTGGTGTTTTTGGCCACTGTGTGACACAGAGTGTTGGACTGGATGGGCCATTGGCCTGATCCAACATGGCTTCTCTTATGTTCTGTCTGGGGCAGTGATGCTCTGTACTCTTGGTGCTTGAGGGGAGGGGCACAGTGGGAGGGCTTCTAGTGTCCTGGCCCCACTGATGGACCTCCTGATGGCACCTGGTGTTTTTGGCCACTGTGTGACACAGAGTGTTGGACTGGATGGGCTATTGGCCTGATCCAACATGGCTTCTCTTATGTTCTGTCTGGGGCAGTGATGTTCTGTACTCTTGGTGCTTGGGGGGAGGGGCACAGTGGGAGGGCTTCTAGTGTCCTGGCCCCACTGATGGACCTCCTGATGGCACCTGGTTTTTTTGGCCACTGTGTGACACAGAGTGTTGGACTGGATGGGCTATTGGCCTGATCCAACATGGCTTCTCTTATGTTCTGTCTGGGGCAGTGATGCTCTGTACTCTTGGTGCTTGGGGGGAGGGGCACAGTGGGAGGGCTTCTAGTGTCCTGGCCCCACTGATGGACCTCCTGATGGCACCTGGTGTTTTTGGCCACTGTGTGACACAGAGTGTTGGACTGGATGGGCTATTGGCCTGATCCAACGTGGCTTCTCTTATGTTCTGTCTGGGGCAGTGATGCTCTGTACTCTTGGTGCTTGGGGGGAGGGGCACAGTGGGAGGGCTTCTAGTGTCCTGGCCCCATTGATGGACCTCCTGATGGCACCTGGTGTTTTTGGCCACTGTGTGATACAGTATATTGGACTGGATGGGCATTGGCCTGATCCAACACGGCTTCTCTTATGTTCTTATGTTGTGTGCGTGCAAAGCCGATGGGGGGAAGTTAGAGAGTCACAACCAGGCTTTTCTGCTAACAGCAACGCTTGCTTCCTGAAAATACGCCGCTTTGGCTAACAATGGGGGTTTTCTTTGTAGTGTGAAAGCCCTTGTCGACGTCTATTCACAACTGTCCAACAAGACGAGGCAGGAGGTGTATGGAATCCAGAAGACATATCTAGCGGCACAGTTTGCAGAATCAGGTGAGAGGCCAACCCGGGTGGGTCTCAGAAGAACTTGCATCGATGCAGGTTTTGGAGAAAAGTCATGTCGGTCAGCAGGAAAACTATTAGATCTGAATCCAGTAGACAGACAAGAGTTTGGGGGCATAAGCTTTAGAGAATCAAAGAAGTGCTACTTGACTCGAACACCTCTGAATACCCATACCGGAGGGGAAACAGGAGAAAGAGACTTCAACTTCTGTACCCAGCTTGTAAGTCTTCTAAGCTCATCTGTTTGACTGCCTTGTCAAACAGGATGCTGGACTAGATGGACCGTTGGTCTGATCTGAAACAGGTCCTTCTGCTTTTAAAGTTTAAAAGGAATTTTCACAGCCTAAAGGAAGGTGGGTCAGCTGGTGGGAAGAGAAGACCAAAACCAAATTATTGTAACGTTGGTTAACTGTTAGGAAGTGTTAGGAACTGTTAGGAAGTGGGGGCTATATAAACAAGGGTGTAAACAGAGATGGCTATAAAATAATATTACACACCCACACACACACCAAGTCTGTGAATGCTTGCGGCTTGCTTTGAATGCCTTTGCAACTTCTTCTTTGCAGGGTCAGCATGTGATGGAGCCAACGGCGTCCGGGGCTGGCTGAAGGAAAATTTGGGAGACTTTTGTGCGGTGGCTAAACTCAGCGAACTGCAAGCTGTTTACCCGGCTCTCGATGGAGTAAGTTTTTCGAGTCAGTGCAGCTGAGCGTAACACTTCTGCACCCAGCTTTCCTCTCTGGCTTTGAAGCCCTCCAGACTCTCATTTGTTCTTGAGAATCAGATGATGCTCTACTTAACATCCTTGCATTTCATGTTTTCCCAGGTATCATCCTGTTTTTTAAAAGGGACGGTGTTTGGCTATTTTTGTTAACTTTCGTTGCGGTTGCACCACAATCCGTAGGGGCTGACATAGTGCTATTTTTCTCAGCTTGTTTGAAGGTGTGGTTTTGAATCTGGCTGCCCCTTCTTTTTCTCTTAACCTGTGGATTTCTTGGAGAAACCCTTTCACAGTTTCATTGCTTTCACTGAGAGAGGATTTCTCTGGACTTCGGGCAGATGTGACATCAGGAAATCCTTGTCACGGGTTCAATGCTGCTCTCAGCAGGGGTGGAATTCTAGCAGGAGCTCCTTTGCATACTAGGCCACACACCCCTGATGTAGCCAATCCTCTTTTTTGTAAGCTCTTGGAAGATTGGCTACATCAGGGGGTGTGGCCTAATATGCAAAGGAGTTCCTGCTAGACTCCCACCTCTGGCTCTCAGAATCAAGACAGGGGTGAAGGCCTATAGGACTTCAGGACACTGCCCAGCCTTTATATAGAATCCAGTTTGCTGCCTCTTTATGGCGAAGCCCCATCACTTTAGGAGGTTCACAGTATAATTGCCGAAATGGTATATTTTGCATGGGGATTAGACCGTGAGTATTCAGCAGGGTGCAACTTTTTACACTGGGGTCCCCAACTTTTTTGAGCCCCTGGATACTTTTGGAATTCTGATATAACATAGTGGATGCAGCCACAAAATGGCTGCCGCAGGAGGTGGAACCAGCCACAAAATGGTTGCTTCAGGAGGCGGAGCCAGCCACAAGATGGCTGCCGCAGCTCACCTTCAGACACACTGTGAAGATCCTTGCGCTGTGGTGGCATATATTTTTAAAACCTGCACAGCCAATCCAGTCTCCAGTGGCCAGTTAGTAGCACTGCAGGACAAAAGCCCCGCCTTTCCCTTAAAACATTTGGCGAGCACCAGGAAAGGGGGTGGAATGCCCCTCTGCCTTTCACCCTCCCCCTGCTTCTTGTCATTTGAAACTAGTTGAGAAAAAAATAGGGTTCCTCCCAATAAGGGAGGGACGGTGGCTCAGTGGTAGAGCATCTGCTTGGTAAGCAGGAGGTCCCACGTTCAATCCCCGGCATCTCCAACTCAAAAGGGTTCAGGCAAATAGGCATGAAAAACCTCAGTTTGAGATCTTGGAGAGCGGCTGCCAGTCTGAGGAGACAAGACTGACTTTGCTGGACCGAGGGTCTGATTCAGTAGAAGGCAGCTTCATGTGTTCATATGTTCCAACTATGGGGAAGGACAGTGGCTCAGTAGCAGAGCATCTGCTTGGTAAGCAGAAGGTCCCAGGTTCAATCCCCAGCATCTCCAACTGAAAAGGGTCCAGGCAAGTCGGCGTGAAAAACCTCAGCTGGAGACCCTGGAGAGCTGCTGCCAGTCTGAGCAGACAATACTGACTTTGATGAACCAAAAAGTCTGATTCAGTATAAGGTAACTTCATATGTTCAGTAAGTCTAAGACCCTTTGTACTGCACTCCAGGAATGAAAATGGCCCCTCATTTGAGAAAATGATTGGTATTCTTCAGCTTTTCTGTTTTTCCTTTCCTGTGTTGTTTTTTTAATCTCCAGATTCCAGATTGTTTTAGAAAGCAAATAGCAAAACCACCGCCCCTGAACTCGTTTGGCAATTGGCCACGGCACCCAAATCAACCCAATTGTCTTCTACCGGTATCCAAAGTTTAATTTAATCAGTAGCAATTGAGGCACCCACCGATGCTTTCAGCAGCAATACATTTTTAGATGTCTGCATGACCAAATTTCCATGACAGAATATAGCACGAGGTGTCAGCAAACATCCTAGAAGAATTTTTTAGGTTAATTTGCAAGACTGCGTTGCAAAGCTGGCCACTCCTTGTTGTGTGTTGTTTTGTTGTAAAAACCTTTTGAAAATCAAAGTACTCAGATTCTGATGCCTCTCTAAACTGAGAAATAGCAAACGGTAGCCATGCATCCAGGACTTTTATTGTAGAAAAAGCCCAGCAGGAACTCATTTGCACATTAGACCACACCCCCTGACGCCAAGCCAGCCGGAACTGTGTTCCTGCTCAAGAAAAGCCCTGTATGTATCTGCTTCTAAAGCAAATGCAAATTAATAATAATGGTGCATTGCTACTAACAAAAGCAGTGAGATGGAGGACCTGTTGATTCTACCCAAACTGTCCTCTTTATTTAGAAGGCTTTTATGTTTGATCTGAAGCACTATGCTTTCCTGAAACGATTCCTTCAAAAACTGTTCTGTTGCCAGCAACGCTAAGCTGCCCAAAATAAAGTCTGGTTTGCCTGCATCCTGTCAACCAATCGCTTATGTATTTTGTTTTATACTGTCCACATTTAAATTCTGTGATTGTGTCGATCTGTTTGTCAATAAAACAGAAATCGTTTTCAAAACTGAACCAACCTGGTTCCTGGTGGTGTTTTCTGTTCTTTTTTTTAAAAAACACATTCGAATAATATAACCTTGCATAATTTGAGCCCAGAAAGAGGGCTTGTTGGGATAAACCCGATTGCTACTGGTTGAACTAAACGCTCATGGATCCCGTCCCCTGTCTGAAATGGTTTGGGGGACCATCTCCCTGAAGGGTTCAACTGTGGGGTTTTGTGCCAGATATAAACCAATGTTATATCAAATCATCCCTTAGAGCAGGGGTGGCCAAAGTTGCTTAAAATAAGAGCCACATAGAATAAATGTCAGATGTTTGAGAGCCGCAAGACATGAACATCAGATGTCTGAGAGCCGCAAGACATAATTGTCAGAGGTTTGAGAGTCACAAGAGGGAGGAAGGAAGGAAGGAAGGAAGGAAGGAAGGAAGGAAGGAAGGAAGGAAGGAAGGAAGGAAGGAAGGAAGGAAGGAAGGAAGGAAGGAAGGAAGGAAGGAAGGAAGGAAATAGATGGGGAGGAGGAGAGAGGTAGAAAGAAAGCAACTTTAACTTTAAATGCATTCTCCAAGCTGTCAGCTGGCTTGGCTTGGAGAAGTGATTTAAAGAGAGAAATGCCTTCTCCAAGCCAGCCAATGGGGCTGTGGGGACTTCGAGAGCCACACAATATGTGTCAAAGAGCCACATGTGGCTCCCAAGTCACAATTTGGCCACCCCCATCCTAGAGGGAGAAAAACACATGCGGAACGGGGGAAACCACACCCAAAGAAACAAGTATCTACAAGTGAGGAAAATCAGAATGCAGAAAAAGCCCCTAAGCCGTGGAGGAATTGGCTCTTCTTTGGGGTCCCTGAGGTCAAAGGTCAGTGGCTACATCTGGAGGTTGAAGCACAGCGGGTGAGAAATCCTGCTGTGTGGATCAAGCTGAATAATTTATACCACGTCCAGCCAATCCAGAGATTCCATACTGCCAGCCAATCACAGAGACAGATTTTGTAGACTCCTATTCCACCCTTCTGTCCTAGAGAGGGCTCTGAAGTCTAAGCGCACACACACGCACATACAGAGACAATCTGAATATCTTTCACCTTGACCCCTGTCTCCTTTCCTGAGCCAAACATGACAAACTAATATGGGTAGAACAAAGCAGTAGACAAGTGCACCCTTAAGACCAACGAAGTTTTATTCAGAATGTAAGCTTTCGTATGCTCAAAGCAGACTTCATCAGCCAAAGTGGAATGACAAGCCGTCCTTAATGTAGAGCTCTATATGAAGGACTGCTTGCCATTCCATTTTTGTCTGATGAAGTCTGCTTAGAGCATATGAAAGCTTACATTCTGAATAAAACTTAGCTGTAGACAAGTTGCACCTTTAAGACCAACGTTGTTCTGTTGCTGCCCACTTGGATCTATCTAATATGGGTGGAGTTTTTGGACAAACGACCGTCTAAAACTGGATGAATGGCTAGTTTCATAGGATAGCCATGTTGTTCTACAGTAGAACAGCTACATTCAACTCCAGAAGCACTTTAGAAACCAACCAGATTTTCAGGGGACAAGCCCTGAATCTCAAAAGCTTTGACTGTGGAAAGCACATGCCCTGGAAATGTTGTGGGTTTTGTAAGGGGCTACTGGACTTGAATTTAGCTATGCTACCGATTAGCATCCATTGTAAGAACATAAGAGAAGCCATGTTGGATCAGGCCAATGGCCCATCCAGTCCAACACTCTGTGTCACATAAGAGAAGCCATGTTGAATCAGGCCAATGGCCCATCCAGTCCAACACTCTGTGTCACATAAGAACATAAGAGAAGCCATGTTGGATCAGGCCAATGGCCCTCCAGTCCAACACTCTGTGTCACACAGTGGCCAAAAAACCCAAGTGCCATCAGGAGGTCCATCAATGGGGCCAGGACACTAGAAGCCCTCCCACTGTTGCCCCCCCAAGCACCAAGAATACAGAGCATCACTTGCCCCAGACAGAGAGTTCCATCAATATGCTGTGGCTCATAGCCACTGATGGACCTCTGCTCTATATGTTGACCCAATCCTCTCTTGAAGATGGCTATTCTTGTAGCTGCTGCCACCTCCTGTGGCAGTGAATTGTGATCATCTTATTTTTGTTGGTGGAGGAAATAGATGAGGGATGTGTGTGTGTGGTTGACACCCAAGGCTGCTAGTTGAACACCTTTTTCTGGGAATATATTCTGTCTACATCCCTGGGCCAAAGTATAATTTTACGGACAAGGAAGTATTTTGATCCAGGCAGCAGCAACATGGATTCAAGTTACAGCTCGGATGTTTGAGGGTATTCAGAGCATAAAGCTAGCATCTCTGCTGAACCAACCTTAATTTTCAGGAGATAACGGCAGGATAGAAAATGTTTCAAATAAACACATCTTAAATTGGGTTAGACCAGCAACTAGCAAGGCCAGACAATACTAAAGCAAGGGGCTTTTGGGGGGGGGGGTAGAAAAAGCCAAGCAGGGACTCATTTGCATATTAGGCCACACCCCCTGACATTACCATTGTTTCACATGGGGCTTTTTCCAGCAGGAATTCATGTTTGCATGTTAGGCCACACCCCCTGCCAATAAGCTAGCCGGAATGGGGTTCCTGTAAAAAAAACCAAAAACCTGCTAAAGCCAAACCGCTCTCCAGCGTTGCCTGAAAGACTAAGGAGATTCTGTTATGAGCTTTCATGAGACAGAGCTCACTTCTTCAGATACAATGGGCAATGCTAACCCTTCTAAGCATGTAACAGACCAATATAGACTGAGTGAGATCTCTAAAAAAAAAATCTATATTGATGCTCACTCAGCAGACTAAGAGGTACCATTTTTTTTCAGAGTATTTCCCAATGAGCCAGAGCCCCAATATTTGCTAGAAAAATCTAACACTGGGAACATTTATACACCTTCTTTTCAAAATGGGGGAGACTCAGCATGATCCAAAGTGGCTAAAAAGCTGGAGTTTGCTATAAGTGCTGTCCATAAGCTGCATTCGACCATCTTGCTTTCTTACAGTGGAGGTAGGAGATTTTTTCCCCCAGTGGTTAAGTTACACCCATACCAGTTAGAAGGAGGACATGGGTACCAACAACTCCAGGGGATCCTAATTAGTAGATCAGTTTCAAATCTGAACTGAAGCACCCCTGGGCCATTGGCCTGATCCAACATGGCTTCTCTTATGTTCTTATGCATACAAGCCTGCAGTTTAAATATGCTGGGAAATAAGTTGGACATACACGGTGTAATATCAACTTGACCACCAGAGGGAGCAAAATACATGTGGAACAGGAAACCTCTCCGCCCACTCTGCAAGAAACAGGAACTTACAAGTCAAGAAAATCAGAATGAGGAAAAGCCCCTTGTCTGATTTCTTGTTTTCCACCCACCTCCAATCAGGCAATGGCTTTGGAGACTGAGCCAAGCCTCTGGAAATGACGCTTCCCCCAATTCCGCCACCCACAGATCGAGAAACCTCCATGGCTCAACCCCGTGCAAGCCGCTGATCTAACCCTCATTGGCCCCATGTGCAACTCCACTCTTTCCAGCATGGCTGTTGGGCTGATGAAGACCTTTGAAGGCTATCAGGATCTTCATGACTACCTGTACCGGCTCCAAGGCACATGGTGCCAGGTAAGATCGAAATGCGGAGTTCTGGATTTCAGCCCCCTGAGGAAGGGCCTAAACTCCGTCTCTCTCTGCACAACTCTGAAGAGCATGTTGCTTTGGTGATCCGTGTATATGGCATAATGATCGGATACTTCCTTGTGCCCCAGAAATTTTCCACATCATAGGTTTTGGTGTCATTCATTCATTCATTCACTTATTTATTTTTAGTGGAGTTATAATCCCAGAACTAGCTCAGAGCAGATTAGGTTTGCCAATCCCCAGGTCCCAGCGGGGGTTCTTCCGCTTTCTCAGGCTCCTTCCCGCCCCCAGTCAGCTCCGGAGGCTTCCACCTCCAGAGGCTTCAGTCTGCTATTGGAAAGGCTTCCTCTTGGGATGGTGTGTCTTTGTTACTTTGAAGAAGCTGGCTGCAACTCGTGAGTAGAGAGGCCAATCCCCCTTCAGAGTCACCAGAAACGGAGTGGAGGGGAGGGAAATGTCTCCTGGGGACTTCATTATTCCCTATGTGGAGATCGATTCTCATAGGGTATAATGGGGAATTGATCTGGAGGTATTGGGGACTCTGGGAGGGCTGTTTTTTGAGGTAGAGGCACCATATTTTCAGTATAGCATCTAGTGCCTCTCCCCAAAACACCCCCCAAGTTTCAAAACGATTGGACCAAGGAGTCCAATTCTATGAGCCCCAAAAGAAGGTGCCCCTATCCTTCATTATTTCCTATGGAAGGAAGGCGTTTTAAAAGGCGTGCTGTCCCTTTAAATGTGATGGCCAGAACTCCCTTGGATTTCAATTATGCTTGTCACAACCGTGCTCCCGGCTCCACCTCCAGTGTCTCCTGGCTCCATCCCCAAAGTCCCCAGATATTTCTTCAATTGGATTTGACAACCCGAGAGCAGATAGATCCAGGTGGGAAGCCACATTGGTCTGAAGCAGTAGAACAAAGGAGGAGTTCAGGAGCACCTTTGAGACCAACGAAGTTTTATTCAGAATGTCAGCTTTCGTGCGCATGCAGACTTCTTCCGACGAAGGAATGGCGTACAGTGAGCAGGGCTACGTATAGCTGCTGGGCAGTGGTTAAGAATGAAAAGTGGTGCAAAGTTAGACTCCAATGGCAAAAATAGTGAAATCAACAAAAGGAAAGAGCATTTGGTCTGGATATTTGCACTTTCAATGCATTTCAAGAGACTGTTTGCAAGTGCATTTTGCCGTTTCCCACAGTAAAATCCAGTCGCAAAGTGCACTGAAAATGGATTTGAAGTGCATTCTTCAGCATGTATGAAAGTACCTTGCAAATCTGGCTAGGCCTACACTATCCCCCAAACTGGTTCTGTGAACAGGAAAACAGTGGAGGCTTCTGCTACATCCACCCTACAGAAGTACCAGTTTGGTGTAGTAGTTAAGTGTGCAGATTCTTATCTGGGAGAACTGGGTTTGATTCCCCACGCCTCCACTTGCACCTGCTGGTATGGCCTTGGGTCAGCCATAGCTCTGGCAGAGGTTGTCCTTGAAAGGGCAGCTGCTGTGAGAGCTCTTTCAGCCCCGCCCACCTCACAGGGTGTCTGTTGTTGGGGAGGAAGGCAAAGGAGATTGTGAGCCGCTCTGAGACTCTTCGGAGTAGAGGGCGGGATATAAATCCAATCTCTTCATCTACCTCACAGGGTGTCTGTTGTGGGGGAGGAAGGGAAAGGAGATTGTGAGCCGCTGTGAGACTCTTCGGAGTGGAGGGCGGGATATAAATCCAGTATCTTCATCTATCTCACAGGGTGTCTGTTGTGGGGGGGGAAGGGAAAGGAGATTGTGAGCCGCTCTGAGACTCTTTGGAGTGGAGGGCAGGATATAAATCCAATCTCTTCATCTACCTCACAGGGTGTCTGTTGTGGGGGGGAGGAAGGGAAAGGAGATTGTGAGCCGCTCTGAGACTCTTTGGAGTGGAGGGCAGGATATAAATCCAATCTCTTCATCTACCTCACAGGGTGTCTGTTGTGGGGGGGAGGAAGGGAAAGGAGATTGTGAGCCGCTCTGAGACTCTTTGGAGTGGAGGGCAGGATATAAATCCAATCTCTTCATCTACCTCACAGGGTGTCTGTTGTGGGGGGGAGGAAGGGAAAGGAGATTGTGAACCGCTCTGAGACTCTTCGGAGTGGAGGGCGGGATGTAAATCCAATCTCTTTATCTACCTCACAGGGTGTCTGTTGTGGGGGGGGGGGAGGTAAAAGAGATTCTGAGCCGCTCTGAGACTCTTCGGAGTGGAGGACAGGATATAAATCCAATCTCTTCATCTACCTCACAGGGTGTCTGTTGTGGGGGAGGAAGGGAAAGGAGATTGTGAGCCGCTGTGAGACTCTTCGGAGTGGAGGGCGGGATATAAATCCAGTATCTTCATCTATCTCACAGGGTGTCTGTTGTGGGGGGGGAAGGGAAAGAAGATTGTGAGCCGCTCTGAGACTCTTTGGAGTGGAGGGCAGGATATAAATCCAATCTCTTCATCTACCTCACAGGGTGTCTGTTGTGGGGGGGAGGAAGGGAAAGGAGATTGTGAGCCGCTCTGAGACTCTTTGGAGTGGAGGGCAGGATATAAATCCAATATCTTCATCTACCTCACAGGGTGTCTGTTGTGGGGGGGAGGAAGGGAAAGGAGATTGTGAGCCGCTCTGAGACTCTTCGGAGTGGAGGGCGGGATGTAAATCCAATCTCTTCATCTACCTCACAGGGTGTCTGTTGTGGGGGAGGAAGGTAAAGGAGATTGTGAGCCGCTCTGAGACTCTTTGGAGTGGAGGGCAGGATATAAATCCAATATCTTCATCTACCTCACAGGGTGTCTGTTGTGGGGGGGAGGAAGGGAAAGGAGATTGTGAGCCGCTCTGAGACTCTTCGGAGTGGAGGGCGGGATATAAATCCAATATCTTCATCTACCTCACAGGGTGTCTGTTGTGGGGGAGGAAGGGAAAGGAGATTGTGAGCCGCTCTGAGACTCTTCGGAGTGGAGGGCGGGATATAAATCCAATATCTTCATCTACCTCACAGGGTGTCTGTTGTGGGGGAGGAAGGGAAAGGAGATTGTGAGCCGCTCTGAGACTCTTCGGAGTGGAGGGCGGGATATAAATCCAATATCTTCATCTACCTCACAGGGTGTCTGTTGTCGGGGAGGAAGGGAAAGGAGATTGTGAGCCGCTGTGAGACTCTTCGGAGTGGAGGGCGGGATATAAATCCAGTATCTTCATCTATCTCACAGGGTGTCTGTTGTGGGGGGGGGAAGGGAAAGGAGATTGTGAGCCGCTCTGAGACTCTTTGGAGTGGAGGGCAGGATATAAATCCAATCTCTTCATCTACCTCACAGGGTGTCTGTTGTGGGGGGGAGGAAGGGAAAGGAGATTGTGAGCCGCTGTGAGACTCTTCGGAGTGGAGGGCGGGATATAAATCCAGTATCTTCATCTATCTCACAGGGTGTCTGTTGTGGGGGGGGAAGGGAAAGGAGATTGTGAGCCGCTCTGAGACTCTTTGGAGTGGAGGGCAGGATATAAATCCAATCTCTTCATCTACCTCACAGGGTGTCTGTTGTGGGGGGGAGGAAGGGAAAGGAGATTGTGAGCCGCTCTGAGACTCTTTGGAGTGGAGGGCAGGATATAAATCCAATCTCTTCATCTACCTCACAGGGTGTCTGTTGTGGGGGGGAGGAAGGGAAAGGAGATTGTGAGCCGCTCTGAGACTCTTTGGAGTGGAGGGCAGGATATAAATCCAATATCTTCATCTACCTCACAGGGTGTCTGTTGTGGGGGGGAGGAAGGGAAAGGAGATTGTGAGCCGCTCTGAGACTCTTCGGAGTGGAGGGCGGGATGTAAATCCAATCTCTTCATCTACCTCACAGGGTGTCTGTTGTGGGGGAGGAAGGTAAAGGAGATTGTGAGCCGCTCTGAGACTCTTCGGAGTGGAGGGCAGGATATAAATCCAATATCTTCATCTACCTCACAGGGTGTCTGTTGTGGGGGGGAGGAAGGGAAAGGAGATTGTGAGCCGCTCTGAGACTCTTCGGAGTGGAGGGCGGGATATAAATCCAATATCTTCATCTACCTCACAGGGTGTCTGTTGTGGGGGAGGAAGGGAAAGGAGATTGTGAGCCGCTCTGAGACTCTTCGGAGTGGAGGGTGGGATATAAATCCAATATCTTCATCTACCTCACAGGGTGTCTGTTGTGGGGGAGGAAGGGAAAGGAGATTGTGAGCCGCTCTGAGACTCTTCGGAGTGGAGGGCGGGATATAAATCCAATATCTTCATCTACCTCACAGGGTGTCTGTTGTCGGGGAGGAAGGGAAAGGAGATTGTGAGCCGCTCTGAGACTCTTCGGAGTGGAGGGCGGGATATAAATCCAATATCTTCTCCTTCGTAGGACTCCAGGGCCACGGCAGGTACAGCCTCCTGCAGTGAGTTTTCTCCTCTGACTTATCTGGCCCCTGAAATTCAGCTGAAGCTCTTCAGCAACATTCTTTCCTTCCTCAAGAAGCAAGGAACTACAATGGACGCGCCTCAGTGGGCAAAGATGACCCGGTTTTTGCTCCCTGAGTCCTCCTGGGCTCTGAACATGTCCCACCACTCTCAACCGTCCCACAACGAGACCTGCAAAACCTTCCAGAATGCGTAAGTCCATAGAGTGTTTCCCCTTCTGGCCTGTGTGTTCCTGAACCTTATTTCTGTTCACAAGGCCCTTCCTGAACTCAGGTTCTACCAACATGCTCCCCAATAGTCTTGCTTTTGCTTCCTAGAATGGCTCGTCACTTGAACTCCACTCAGTGGCAGAACGAACTTCTAGAGGTCTCCAGCATCTGCCGCCTGGCCAGTCAGCAGCCCAAAAGCACAGGTAACTCTCCAAGAATAGTAGAACCTGTGCAGAAAATAATTCCAGTTCTGGAGAGGAGGACAGGAAACATGGAAAAGGGGATTAGATAGACTCCAGCAGAAGTCTATTAGTGGCTCCTAGCTCTGGTGACCGAAAGGAACCTCCACATTCAGAGGCTCTAAACTCTGACTCCCAGAGCCAGCAGGCAACATCAGGGGAAGGCTTTGTCCTCTCTGCCCTGTTGTTGGCCCTCCAGAGGAACTGGGTGGCCACTGTGTGAGACAGGAGGCTGGACTAGATGGACCCTCACTGGTCTGACCCAGCAGGGCTCTTCTGATGTTCTTCTCAGGAGAAGGCCTCAGCCTCTCTGCCCTGCTATTGGCCCTCAAGAGGAATTGGTTGGCCCCTGTGTGAGACAGGATGCTGGACTAGAAGGACCCTCCCTGGTCTGACCCAGCAGGGCTCTTCTGATGTTCTTCTCAGGAGAAGGCCTCAGCCTCTCTGCCCTGCTATTGGCCCTCAAGAGGAATTGGTTGGCCACTGTGTGAGACAGGATGCTGGACTAGAAGGACCCTCCCTGGTCTGATCCAGCCGGGCTCTTCTGATGTTCTTCTCAGGAGAAGGCCTCGGCCTCTCTGCCCTGCTATTGGCCCTCAAGAGGAATTGGTTGGCCACTGTGTGAGACAGGAGGCTGGACTAGAAGGACCCTCCCTGGTCTGACCCAGCCGGGCTCTTCTGATGTTCTTCTCAGGAGAAGGCCTCAGCCTCTCTGCCCTGCTATTGGCCCTCAAGAGGAATTGGTTGGCCACTGTGTGAGACAGGATGCTGGACTAGAAGGACCCTCCCTGGTCTGATCCAGCCGGGCTCTTCTGATGTTCTTCTCAGGAGAAGGCCTCGGCCTCTCTGCCCTGCTATTGGCCCTCAAGAGGAATTGGTTGGCCACTGTGTGAGACAGGAGGCTGGACTAGAAGGACCCTCCCTGGTCTGACCCAGCCGGGCTCTTCTGATGTTCTTCTCAGGAGAAGGCCTCAGCCTCTCTGCCCTGCTATTGGCCCTCAAGAGGAATTGGTTGGCCACTGTGTGAGACAGGATGCTGGACTAGAAGGACCCTCCCTGGTCTGATCCAGCAGGGCTCTTCTGATATTCTTCTCAAGGGAAGGCCTCTATGCCCTGTTGTTGGCCCTCCAGAGGAACTGGTTGGCCACTGTGTGAGACAGGATGTTGGACTAGATGGACCCTCCCTGGTCTGATCCAGCAGGGCTCTTCTGATGTTCTTATGAAGGCCTCGGCCTCTCTGCCCTGTTGGCCCTCCAGAGGAACTGGTTGGCCACTGTGTGGGACAGGAGGCTGTACTAGATGGACCCTCACTGGGCTGATCCTATAGGGCTCTTCTTAAGATCTTAGATGAAGGTTTTGAGTAGAAAAATGATTCCAGAGGTTGGTATCTGAGAAAGGGAAATATGTAGAGTTTTAATTAAAAGGATGGATATCTAAAAATAAAGTGAGCTGACAGATGAAGGTGTAAAGAGAAAATGGCGATGAATGATAATTAGGCACAGTAGAATTAAGTCATTTGCAAAGAAAGCTTGAAATAAATTCTGTAAAGAAATAAAAACTCAGGGTAATAGAACATGTTGCTGCAGGGGGGAAGGATGGAATTTATAATTAATAATAGTTTATAACTAACAGATTAATTTTGGTCAGGGTTTTGGGTTGTCAACTTCCAGGTGGTGCCTGGAGATCTTCCACTAGTATGACTGATCTCCAGGCAACGGAGATAGCTCACCTGGAGAAAACGGCAGCTTTGGAAAGTGGATTCTATGGGATAACACACCATTATATGAACATATGAAGCTGCCTTCTACTGAGACCCTCCTGGGTCCATCAAAGTCAGTATTGTCTACTCAGACTGGCAGCAGCTCTCCAGGGTTTCAAGCTGAGGTTTTTCATGCCTACTTGGCCTGGACCCTTTTGAGTTGGAGATGCCGGGGATTGAACCTGGGACCTTCTGCTTACCAAGCAGATGCTCTACCACTGAGTCACTGTCCCTCCCAAATCTGTCTCCTCCCCAAATCCCACTTTCCTCAGGCTACACCCCCCCAAATCTCCAGATATTTCCCATTCTGGAGCTGGAAATGGCATGCTCATATCAACACCAAAAACAGTTGTTTTATTTTTTTTTTAAGTAAGGATTAAGTTCAGGTCAATTCAGGATTTTGCTGCCGTGTTCAGGACAATCTCAGAATAGACACAGTAGGATTCAGATTTAAGCCCTTCCCGTATTCAAGGACTAATACACAAAACATTCCCTAGAGGAAGAGAGTATTCTGGGAGATGTTATTGTTAGGCAAATGTTCGTTTTGCATTTCCAGGAGAGCATCTATTCCTGTAGTATTAAGCAGAGAAACTAGAAACCCTTTCCTGTGTTAATAGATGGCTGTCGCTGACAACTGGTGTTATTTCTTTACCCTTCGCAAAAGCATTTTCAGTAACAAGTCACATCTCTGGAAGCACAAAGCATCCACTCCCTGGAAACACTAACAGAAACCCCGGGACTGGAAGAGGCGCATCGACTCACCTCCAGGAAGGTATCACGGCGCACCACAGCCCAGGACATACCACAACGCCCCACCGTCTTGAGAATTCTACAGGTCCTAGTCCTAAAAGCACCACAACTCCAACCCAGGGAAGTGCCACAGCATCCACAATAAGCTGTCTGACCCTGTTTTTCTATTCCGTTCTCCTTTCTTGGACTCTCATGAACATTTTCATTTAAAGCTGGTCCTTTATCTTTGCAAACAAATCTGAAGAAGAAGAAGAAGATATTGGATTTATATCCCACCCTCCACTCCGAAGAGTCTCAGAGCGGCTCACAATCTCCTTTCCCTTCCTCCCCCACAACAGACACCCTGTGAGGTGAGTGGGGCGGAGAGGGCTCTCCCAGCAGCTGCCCTTTCAAGGACAGAGTCTCAGAGCGGCTCACAATCTCCTTTCCCTTCCTCCCCCACAACAGACACCCTGTGAGGTGGGTGGGGCTGAGAGGGCTCTCCCAGCAGCTGCCCTTTCAAGGACAACCTCTGCCAGAGCTATGGCTGACCCAAGGCCATTCCATCAGGTGCAAGTGGAGGAGTGGGGAATCAAACCCGGTTCTCCCAGATAAGAGTCCGCACACTTAACCACTACACCAAACCGGCTCTCTGGGGGAAAAACGCCATGCTGTTGGGAGTTGGAAGTAACTTTGGACAGCTACATGTTGCCTTAAGACTGACGAAGCGTTTCATCTGAGCAGTCGGTTCACCTGAATGCTACATTCCCGTTCGAGGTTAAAGGAACGCAATTCCTGTGCATTTTGCTCCTGGAATCTTGGGCACCAAAATATTCCAAGTCTTTATAATTCAAAGAGCTGGGTGCAAAATAGAATTATTTGATGGGAGTCTACTTTTTAAAAAGCAAAATCTCTTATATCTGAGCACCCTTTTTCATTAGAGCTAGGGTTGCCAGCCTCCAGGTGGGGCCTGGAGACCTTCTGGTATTAAAATTTATCTTCAGCTCCACAGAGATCAATGCCCCTTGGCGGAAATGGGTGCTTTGAAGGGTGGACTCTGTGGCAGGGGTGTCAAACTCATTTGTTATGAGGGCCAGATCTGACGTAAACGACACCTTGTCAGGCCGGACCAGGCCGTGTTGGACCGGGCCATTTGTGTACCTATTTAAGATTAGGTAGCAGAGATATAAACTTTTTAAAGTACACAGAAAACACGACTTTTAAAAGACCCTTAAAATAAAACATACTTAAAACATTAGCACTTGTTGGTCTTAAAGTTGCTTTCTTTGTATTTCTCCCAGGGGATCCAGGGAACTGGGCAAAGGAAGCTCTGGCTCTTTCCTTTCTTCCTCAGGGGACCAGGAGGAGGAGGAGCCTCAGCCAATAGAAGGAAGAGAGGCTTGGCTCAGTAGCTCTGCTGTGCAACTGAGAGAGCCTGGCAAAGCAAACTCTGCCTCCCCCCCTTCCTCCCCAAGGGAGGAGCCTCAACCAATGGAGAAAATGGAGGCTTTGCTCTGTAACTTCTGTGCAATTAAGCAAGCCTTGCAAAGCAAGCTGTTATGTAGAAGGAAGCAAGAGAGAGGGAGAAGGAAGCAGATGGCAGCCAGTTGCCTGGGAGGGGGCTGATAGGAGCCCTCTGGGGGCGTGATTACACTTGCAGCTGCTGAGATGGCCTTGGGTCAGCCATAGCTTTCATAAAAGCTGTCCTTGAAAGGGAAGCTGCTGTAAAAGAACTCTCAGCCCCACCTACCTCACAGGGTGTCTGTTGTAGGGGGGGCGGGAAGGTAGAGGAGATTGTGAGCTGCTCTGAAACTCTGAGATTCAGACTATAGGGCGGGATATAAATCCAAAACCTTCTTCTGATCCGGCCCCCGGACTGCACGTTTGACAACCCTGCTCTATGGCGTTGTGCCGTGCTGCAGCCCCTCCCCTCCTGAAGCTCCGCCCTCCCCAAACTAGTGTAGATGAATACATTTTTATAGGGTTTCCAGTTCTGGATTGGGAAATAACCTGGAGATTTTGGGGGCAGAGCCTGAACAGGGAAGGGCTTTGGGAGGGATGCCTATTGCCTGGAGGTCAGTTGTAATTCCAGGAGGTCTGTAGCTAGCATACGGAGGTTAGCCCCCTGACAGTGTCTGACGTGAGAAGCCACAGCATTCAGAAAACAGCGAGGGAACATTTTAACCTTCCATGACATTCAGGTGCTGATGACCGAAGAGCAGCCATTCTCTTTCAAAGGAATTTCAAAGGGAGATTAGAATGAGAGACTGCTGAATTAAGGATAATGAAGCTCGAGACGCTGCGTCCTCCTGGACTGAATCAAGACCTAGGTTTCCTGTCTCGTTACCAATGCTGATTTCTCCCTGCCTGCGTTCCCTCTGCATATCATACCTAATCCAATTACACTTGCTGTTGTCGTTTGACATCTGAAATCACTCCGCCCTCCAAGATATAAGGACAGATGGACTCGCATGCTAGCTGTATCTGTAGCAGTGACTTGCGAAGGCTCCTCCCCTACCACAAATTTTGTTAGTCTTTAAGGTGCTCCTAGACTGGCTCTTTTCTTCTGCAGCCCTACCTGTGCGGCAAGCCCCCTTGGAGGTCAACGCTCATAGAACAGGTAGGAGTGCCAATATTTATTTATACTGCATGCATAAAAGGCCATGCTTATGCTGTAGGTGGTTAAAGCTGCGCGTAGAACTGTTCAAACAAATGGAAATTACCGTGACGCTTGCCAGAGAAAGCTTCACATTAAAATTAATTTGGGCTGAGTTTGGCTCTGCCTCGACATTCAGGGTATCGTCCAGGAGATGGCGCTCTGCTAAAGCCGTTCGTGTTTCGTTTCTTCTTGACTGAAGCTTGAACTGCCCTGACAAACTTCAAAGCGTCGCTGCTGATTGTTGCTGTCTCCTGTTAGCGTCAAACAAACGGGATGGCTGTTCCTCCAAAGTCCCTTCTAGGGGCGGGGGAGCGTGTTACTTGGGATGGGGTTGTGGCTTAGTGGAAGAGCCTCTGCTTGGCATGCAGAAGGTCCCAGGTTCAGTCCCCGACTCCTCCAGTCAAAAGGTCGAGGCAATGCTGGATTAAACCCTGTGGAGGCCCCTAGGTGGTCAAAATCTCGGGGTGGGGTGGGGCTTACAAATTATCTCAGAATCAGAGCCCCGCTGCAGCCTGCAGGCCCCTTCCTTCTTTGTAGAAAAAGGCCAGCAGGAACTCATTTGCATATTAGGCCACACCCCCTGACATCACCATCGTTCCACGTAGGGGGTTTTTTTGTAGGAAAAAAGGGGCCGGTGGGAACTCATTTGCATATTAGGCCACGCCCCCTGACATCACCATCGTTCCACGTAGGGGGGGGTTGTAGAAAAAGGCCAGCAGGACCTAATAATAATAATAATAATAATAAAATTTTATTTATATCCCGCCCTCCCCGCCAAGGAAGGCTCAGGGCAGCTAACATGTCCATACAGTAATTTATACAAAACTTTAAAATCAACATTAGTCTTAAAACCATTCTAATTTACAGTTAACATAAATTGGCAAAATTGCATATTAGGCCACACCCCTGACATCACCATCGTTCCGCATAGGGTTTTTTTGTAGAAAAAGGCCAGCAGGACCTTATTTGCATATTAGGCCACACCCCTGACATCACCATCATTCCACATAGAGGGTTTTTGTAGAAAAAGGCCAGTAGGACCTTATTTGCATATTAGGCCACACCCCCTGACATCACCATCCACATAGGGGTTTTTTGTAGAAAAAGGCCAGCAGGACCTCATTTGCATATTGGGCCACACCCCCTGGCACCAAGCCAGCCAGAACTGCGTCCTTGTGCGTTCCTGCTCAAAAAAAAAAAAAAGCCAATTTTAAAAGCCCCTTTGACAAAGCTGCGGGGGAGAGGCCAGCAACAGTCGCACCAGGGAAGTCAGGCAAAGAGCGGCTCAGTTGCTGGTTGTATGTGCAGGCAGGGAGGGCTGCAAGCAGGGGGGGAAACTGGGGGAGGGGGAAGCTGACCCAGGGCCCCTAAAAGTGCGGGGGCCCATAGGCTAGTGCCTAGTTGGCCTAATTCTTAATCCGGCCCTGTGTAGATGACGGCAAAAATAGCAACCTGAGTCTCTGGAGAGCGGCTGCCAGTCTGACTAAACAAGACTGACCCTGATGGATCAAAAGTCTGAGTCAGTATAAGGCAGCTTCATGTATGTTTTAAGGGTGTGGGGGGCATGGCTCAATGGCAGAGCATCAGCCTGGCATGCAGAAGGTCCCAGGCTCAATCCCTGGCATCTCCTGTTGAAAGAATTAAGTGATGTGAAAGACCTTCTACCTGAGACCATGCAGAAGGATTACGAATCTGAGTAGACTAGACCTTGTTGGACCACAGACCCAATCCAGTGTAAAGCAGCTTCACGGATGCTCTCTCCTCCTGCTTATCCTTACAACAACCCTGCGAAGTAGGTTAGGCTGAGTGTGACCGGCCAAAGGCCACCCAAGTGGGGATTCGACCCAGAAGAACCACTGCCAGTCTGAATAGACAATACCAAGCTTGGCTTGCCAAGCTCCAGGTGGGGACTGGAGATCTCCTGGAATGATGACGCATCTCCAGACTGCAGAGATCAATTCTCCTTGAGGAAAAGGCTGCTTTGGAGGGTGGAGTATAGAAGAAGAGGAGATTGGATTTATACCCCGCCATTCGCTACCCGAAGGAGTCTCAGAGCAGCTCACAGTCTCCTTTCTCTTCCTCTCCCCACAACAGGAGACACCCTGTGAGGTAGGAGAGGCTGTGAGAACTCTGAGAGAACTGGTCTTGAGGGAACAGCACGGAGAGAACTGTGAGTGATTCAAGATCACCCAGCATCTGCATGGGAGGAATGGGGAACCAAACCCAGTGCTCCTGACCACTACACCAAATTGGCTCTGTTGGCTCACTGGGGTTTCTCCCCTCCGCAAACCCCAAAACCTCCAGATGTTTCTCAGCCAGAAGTTGGCAACTCTAAGAAGAAGACTGCAGATTTATACCCCGCCCTTCTCTCTGAATCAAAGACTCAGAACGGCTTACAATCTCCTTTATCTCCTTCCCCCACAACAGACACCCTGTGAGGTGGGTGGGGCTGAGAGGGCTCTCACAGCAGCTGCCCTTTCAAGGACAACTCCTGAGATGGCTCTGGCTGACCCAAGGCCATTCCAGCAGCTGCAAGTGGAGGAGTGGAGAATCAAACCCGGTTCTCCCAGATAAGAGAGCTATGGCTGACCCAAGGCCATTCCAGCAGCTGCAAGTGGAGGAGTGGGGAATCAAGCCCGGTTCTCCCAGATAAGAGTCCGCACACTTGACCACGACACCAAACTGGCTCTAGGATGGTTCAGTAAAAGGCCACTTCATGGGCAACTGAAGACAGGGCCCAGTGTGTGAGAGAAAGCTGGTGTTCAGTCGCATCCAGGAGAGGCCAAATTTGGTTTAGGCCCAGCGAGGGGAGGCATGGATTTAGAAAAGAATGCCAGCACAGTTCCTGTGGAGGGCTGGCAGCCTCTGTCTTGTGCCACGGGGCGGCTTGTTCCCCGAATCAACCAGGCCTGGAGCCCATTTCCATGTATCTCTCGATTCAGCAAGATGGCCTTTCTCTGCCCTGGTCTCGCTCATCTCTCCCTGACGGTATCACGACGACCAGTGCTTGCAATTATAGAGCCCGCCTGTGTTCCCTGCTTCCTTGCTCATTTTTTCCCTTCTTCTGCCATTAAACCCTCATTTTCTTAATATGGTCATCATGATCGTTCTGCCTTAATAAGAATAATTTTTTTTTTTGCTTAGTCCAGCCAAAGAGATTTGGCGTCAGCACAGTTAATTAAAGGGAGATGCGGCACAGCAATTGAATTATGCTGGGGGGGGGGGGGAGCAAGAGATAGTTTCTCCAGCGATTTTCAATAAGCATCCATTTCCTCCCTTGGAATAGCCCCCGGGTGACCCCTGGGAGGATTTCTTCAGGGTTGGGTGAGGAGAGGAACAGGGTGGACGCTGAGTCTTGGCATCGGCTGGCATGGAAGCCAACGGCAAGTTTATCTTTGAAAGTCAGCATTCCAGGGTAGGCGTCCACACAAAGCCACAGTCGGAGAGAATCTCAGAAATGCTAGTGTGGAATGAGAAACTGCGTGTACCTCTCTGGGTGAGATTTAGTGCTCCCAGGTACACTTAAGAAGAACCAAGAGAAGCCATCTTGGATCAGGCCAATGGCCCATCCAGTCCAACACTCTGTGTCACACAGGGGCCAAAAACCCAGGTGCCATCAGGAGGTCCACCAGTGGGGCCAGGACGCTAGAAGCCCTCCCACTATGCCCCCCCCCAAGCACCAAAAATACAGAGCATCGCTTGCCCCAGACATGAGAACTTAAGAGAAGCCATGTTGGATCAGGCCAATGGCCCATCCAGTCCAACACTCTGTGTCACGTAAGAACATAAGAGAAGCCATGTTGGATCCAGCCAGTGGCCCATCCAGTCCAACACTCTGTGTCACGTAAGAACATAAGAGAAGCCATGTTGGATCAGGCCAATGGCCCCTCCAGTCCAACACTCTGTGTCACAGAAGAACATAAGAGAAGCCATGTTGGATCAGGCCAATGGCCCATCCAGTCCAACACTCTGTGTCACAGAAGAACATAAGAGAAGCCATGTTGGATCAGGCCAATGGCCCCTCCAGTCCAACACTCTGTGTCACAGAAGAACATAAGAGAAGCCATGTTGGATCAGGCCAATGGCCCCTCCAGTCCAACACTCTGTGTCACAGAAGAACATAAGAGAAGCCATGTTGGATCAGGCCAATGGCCCCTCCAGTCCAACACTCTGTGTCACAGAAGAACATAAGAGAAGCCATGTTGGATCAGGCCAATGGCCCCTCCAGTCCAACACTCTGTGTCACAGAAGAACATAAGAGAGGCCATGTTGGATCAGGCCAATGGCCCCTCCAGTCCAACACTCTGTGTCACAGAAGAACATAAGAGAAGCCATGTTGGATCAGGCCAATGGCCCCTCCAGTCCAACACTCTGTGTCACAGAAGAACATAAGAGAAGCCATGTTGGATCAGGCCAATGGTCCATCCAGTCCAACACTCTGTGTCATGTAAGAACATGAGAGAAGCCATGTTGGATCCAGCCAGTGGCCCATCCAGTCCAACACTCTGTGTCACGTAAGAACATAAGAGAAGCCATGTTGGATCAGGCCAATGGCCCATCCAGCCCAACACTCTGTGTCACAGAAGAACATAAGAGAAGCCATGTTGGATCAGGCCAATGGCCCATCCAGTCCAACACTCTGTGTCACGTAAGAACATAAGAGAAGCCATGTTGGATCCAGCCAGTGGCCCATCCAGTCCAACACTCTGTGTCACGTAAGAACATAAGAGAAGCCATGTTGGATCCAGCCAGTGGCCCATCCAGTCCAACACTCTGTGTCACACAGTGGCCAAAATCTAGGGGCCATCAGGAGGTCCACCAGCAGGGCCAGAACTCCAGAAGCCCTCCAATCTGCCTCTCCCCTCAGCACCAAGAGGACAGAGCATCCCTGCCCCAGACAGAGTGTTCCATCTATACCTTATGGCTAATAGCCACTGATGGACCTCTGCTCCAGATGTTCCTCCAATCCCTTCTTGGAACTTTCTATGCTTGTACCTGCCACCACTCCCTGTGGCAGTACCTACCTGAGAGCAGCAATCCTCACCCAGAAAGTGATTCAGAGTTCTGATCTTGCCTTCTTTCTAACACTGCCCCTTTCCCAAGATGGAGACTAGTTCCACTGCATCAGACTTGACTGGTTTCTTCATCCTCCCTGTATGCAGACGGACTTGATGGAGTTAGTGTTGCAGGCTACCCTCAAGGTCTCTGCATGACTCACTGCTTCGGGCTTGCCCTCCTAATCAAGAGGCATGCACTGAGTAGTCACTCATGCAGAAACACAGTGGGTGTTCGCCTGTAAAGGTAAAGGTAGTGCCCTGTGCAAATACCAGACATTTCTGACTCTGGAGTGACGTTGCATCACAACATTTTCACGGCAGACTTTTTTTTTACGAGGTATTTTGCCTTCCTCAGTCATCTACACTTTCTCCCCAGCATGCTGGGTACTCATTTTATCGACCTCGGAAAGATGGAAGGCTGAGTCAACCTGGAGCCAGTGACTTGAACCCAGCTTCCGCCGGGATTGAACTCAGGTTGTGAGCAGAGAGCTTGGACTGCGGTACTGCAGCTTTACCACTCTGTGCTATGGGGCTGCTTATCTACTTTATCCCCAGCAAGCTGAGTATTCATTTTATCGACCTCGGAAGGATGGAAGGCTGAGTCAACCTTGACCCGGCTGCCTGAACCCAGCTTCCGCAGGGATTGAACTCAGGTAAAGCGCCCTGGTTGCAGAGCTTGGACTGCAGTACTGCAGCTTGCCACTCTGAAAACCTACCTTTCTGGATGCAGATGCTAAATTTTATTTCATGCCAGCCGGCAGAGTTTTAGGAGGTACTGCCCTTTGCACAGGGAACCACCTTTACCTTTTTGCTCTTTTTTGGGGGGGAGGGTGTTCCTCTCCTGATCCCACCTTCTCCTCCTGCCTTCGCTGCACCTGTGGAAGAGATCAAAGTCTCTCTCTTCACTCTTCACCTGATCTGCCAGCCAAGTCTCCAGGTGTTCTGTCAAGTTTCTGAAAGAAGAGCCGTCACTCAACAGAAGCACCTCAGTCCCAGAATTGCCACGACTTGTCGAGAATCGGGCCTGGCACAGCGGCAAGTATGACGGTGTCACGGGCGAATCAATAATGATTTATTTCCAAGCCAAGGCTCTTGTCGGTGCCAGTGAGCAAGCCGGGCCTAAAAAGACTGCCGTAAACAGAGGCTGCCTTTGGCAGGGATGGCAATGAGTCGGCCAAACCGCACCGTCCTGAAGTTATCTTTTACGAGCCTGTATCTCTCCTGCCTCGCAAAAAAGAATTTGAATTCTGCAGCCAGGAAGCCCCGATTCCGTGCCAAAGGAAACCAGGTTTTGCAAGCCAAAAGAAGCCTGCCCGTATCTGTTCGTTTGGCATTGTGCGTGCCGCTTTGGCTGGTGAAGCAACCAGGGCGCTTAATGTTTTTCGCTTTATTTAATGTTTTAGGCAAGCCCTCCTCAATTTAAAAATTCCCAAGAAGTTATGCAACGGAGATGCTGTATGGTAATACGCAGACGGGCAGGGAGGGGGGGGGGAAACCCACGGGTGAACAGCCGAAGACAGAATCACACCCAAATCCGGGGGCGATAAATAGATCCGTCGTCAAATAACGATAACCAGCGGAAATGCTTGCATGACGGCAGCAGCGAAAACAAAGCCTCGATATCAAAGGCAGGCTTGTATCCAAGAACAAGTGCGAGAAAAGGCGGCTTTCACGTGGGGTAATCGACTGAGGGTCATAAAGTTAATTCTCCAGTCTGGAGTCAAGCATAAGTGAGACGGCAGGATATTCCATAACACATAGAGTTGCCAGCTCTGAGTTGGGAAATTTGGGAGATTTTGAGGGGTGGAGCCAGGGGAGGGTGGGTTTGGGGTAGGGAGGGGCTCCAGTATGGATGCCAACCTGCCCCCCCCCCCCCGGCTGCTGGAGAGGGATTGGGAGTAGGGCTGCCAGTTCCAGCTGGGAAACTTCTGAAGATTTAGGAATAGGATTTCCGGCCCCCAGGTCCAAGTGTAGGATCCCCTGGTTTGGAGGGCTTTTCCCTGCAGAAGAGCTGGTGGGAGAAATCCCTCCCCTAGATTGGGACATTGCGACGACGTCGCTGGAGTGATGATGACATCGCTCAGAAGTGACATTGTTGCATTGGGAATGCTCTGGGTTTGGGGCAAACTCTATGGTTTAAGCCCAAATTTAACCGTAGAGGTTGCCTCGAACCCCGGCATCCCTGCATGATGTCCCAGCCCTGGCATGTTCCCCGAATCCCCCTGCTGGATGGGTGAGAGGACCTGGCATGGGGATGGAGCCTGAGGAAGACGGATGCAATGCCATAGAATCCACCCTCCAAAACAGCCGTTTTCTCCAAGGAAACTGATCTCTGTAGTTTGGAGATGGGCTGTAATTCAAGGAGGTCCCCCGGCCCCATCTGGAGGCTGGCATCTCTAGACTTCAGCGGAGTATGATACCATGGAGTCCACCTTCCAAAGCAGCCATTTTCTTCAGGGGGACTGATTTCTGTCGTTGCTAGCATTGCTGAAGATCTCCAGGCCCCATCTGGATCATGTTGGCGACCCTAACAACCTGGCGGCCACAACAGAAAAGGCCCTGCCCTTCATGGCGACCCACCTGGCTTCTGAAGGAAGCAGGGTCTCAGATGACAGAGAAGCGGGGATTGGACAGATTCCGTGAAGCCCCACCCCTCATGAGGGCAGCCATCTTGAACTCCACCCCCTACCTCCTGGGATTTAGCTGGCGTTGCCCAGACATGATAAGAACTTTAAACTTGATTTATACCATTTTTTTTTTAAAAAGTAAGTTAATAACATTAGAAGAGCAAGGTTCGAGACCAGTAGGGTCTTAAAGACAGACAAAGATTTCCAGGGCATAAGTTTTGGGAGTCAAACTCTCCTCACGAGATTTGTCAGAAAGGGATTGTGGCTCTTCTTGATTGCTTATACCCTGGCAAGCTTGTTGGTCTTCTCAGGTCGGGATGCCAACCTCCAGGTGGCACTGGAGATCTCCCGCTATTACAATTGATTTCCAGACAATCAAGATCCGTTCCCCTGGAGAAAATGGCTGCTTTGGAAAGTGGGCTGTGTGGCCTTAGACCCCACTAAGACCCCTCCCCTCCCCAAACTGTCCCCTCCTCAATCTCCACCCCCAAACCGCCGGGTTTTTCCCAACTCAGAGCTGACTTTACGTTGTCACGGGACTTGAATCTTAATCTTTTACGGCTGGCTGTCATGGCGGGGCGCTTGAAACTTCAGAAAATTAAAGACATCTCGATCCAGGAAGGTTTGTCCATAGTCATCCCTGCTCACCAAATATCTCCTTGTTGAGCCTGCATTAGGGTTTGCAGTCCTCAGGTGGGCAATGCAAGAAAAAAACCCCACGCCAAATGTTGCCATATAAGTGCAAAACACTCTTTTGCTCAAACACTTTATCGCTGTCATTTGTAAGTGCCCTTCAAAGCAAATAAACAGTCCTTAGTAAAAACTAAGTTTGGAGGGTGATTTGGGAAGAGGCACTGGAAGCTATGCAGCAAATTTGGTGCCTCTATTTAAACAAAAACAGCCCCCCCCCCCCCCGCAGAGCCCCAGATACCCGGAGATTAATTCTCCATTATACCCTATGGGAATCGGTTTCCATAGGGAATAATGGAGTGCCCAGCAGACATTTCCCTCCCCCCCCCCTTGCTTTCTGATGATGCTGATGTGCGGGGAGGGCCTCCAAACTGGGGGATCCCTTGCCCCCACCTGGGGATTGGAAAAACAAGGAAACTTGCGGCGTGGCGTTTAGGCAAAGCAAGAAAAACACCCCACACCAAATGTTGCAACGTAAGTGCACAAGCACTCTTTTGCTCAAGCACTTTTTCGCTGTAATTCTTAAGTGTCCTTCAAAGCAAATAAACGGTCCTTAGTAGAAACTCAAACTTTAAATGTTGCCAGGTGTGAAAATCTGCTGTCCTCTTATCTTTCTGTTGAGAGACGCAGATAGCCCGGCTGTTCCTCTTTGAAGAGTAATTCAACAGGTGTAGTAGCAGCAACGCAAGTTCTAGGTTCGAGTTTGTGTTTCCTTTACACTTCCTCTGGTCGCTATTTCTACACTCCGGAACCCATGCTTAGGCAACAGCTCACAGTCATATCTTTTCAGTATGCACGAACGGTTCTTACCAACCGTTTGTGCATACTTGTAAGAACCATTTGTGTGGGCTGTTGTCTAAGCATAGGTCCCGGAGTATAAAAATAGCGGCCAGAGGAAGTGCAAAGGAAACACAAACTTGAACCTAGGACTTGTGTTGCTGCTGCTACACCTGTTGAATTACTCTTCAAAGAGGAACAGCCGGGCTATGTGCGTCTTTCAACAGAAAGACAAGAAGACAGCAGAGTTTCGTACCTGGCAACATTTAAAGTTTGAGTTTCTACTAAGGACTGTTTATTTGCTTTGAAGGACACTTAAGAATTACAGCGATAAAGTGTTGGAGGCCTCAGGTGGGGGGAAGGATTGTTTTTCCAATCCTCAGGTGGGGGCAGGGGATCCCCCAATTTGGAGACCCTCCCCCCCACTTCAGCATCATCAGAAAGCAAGGAAGGGGAGGGAAATGTCTGCTGGGCACTCCATTATTCCCTATGGAGACCAATTCCCTTAGGGTATAAGAGAGAATTAATCTCCGGGTATCTGAAGCTCTAGGGGAGCTGTATTTTTTTTTTTAAGTAGAGGCACCAAATTTCCTGCATAGCTTCCAGTGCCTCTTCGGAAATCGCCCTCCACGTTTCAAAAGGATTGGACCAGGGGATCCAATTCTATGAGCCCCAAAAGAAGGTGCCCCTATCCGTTATTTCCAATGGAAGAAAGGCATTTTAGAAGTGTGCGGTCCTTCTAAAGCGTGATAGCCAGAACTCCCTTTGGAGTTCAATTCTGCTTGTCCCAACCTTGCTCCTGGCTCCGCCCCCAGTGTCTCCTGGCCCCACCCCCAAAGTCCCCAGATATTTCTTGAATTGGACTTGGCAACCGTAGCCTGCGTTCAGATTCTGTTTGACCTCGTCTTGTCCCGGCAACAAAGTCCGTTTCTTCTCCCCCTCCGGTTTGCATCCGGCGTTCTTTTATATGGTTGTTCTTAGTATTGCTTTCTGTTGGAGAAACATTCAGAAAGCCAGCATGGTCACGTCTCGTGGCATTTCCTTCTTCCCCACAGTGGCCTGAACTGGAGACACTCCCCACCGGGTGGAAGAACCGCAAAGTCTTTATAAATGGGGAGGGCGTCTTGGAAACATCTGTGCCCCATGAAACATCTGCCCAGAGGCTGACCATCGGAGGGGCACGCAGCTCTTTGGCGTTCATCTTTCCTGGCAGTTGGAAAGTAAAAAAAGGGCAGCGTGGGGGGGAAATTAATCCTGGAAAAGTTTTCAGACCGGCTCACTTTTATTCATGTGAGCAATGCCAAAGTTAGCTTGGACCACCGTGAAAGATACTTTCACAAAGGGCCTTTGTGCGGGCAAAGGGGCAGGGACGGTGGCTTTGGCCTGCTGCGGTCTGGGTTCGGATCCCAGACATCGGTGAAGCTCACGGGGTTTGGACTTGGGCCAGTCGTGATCTCTGCCCCTAACCTACCTCCCAAAGCAGCCAGGTGGAGAACACAGGGCTAGAATATTAGGAATATAAATGCCGCATGACTGATGCTGTCTTTTGCTGAATCAGACCGTTGGTCCACCAGGTCTTCTCAGATGGGCAGTGGCTCTTCAGGCTCTCAGGCAGAGGTATTCCACATCATATGAACCTATGAAGCTGCCTTCTACTGAATCAGACCCTTCGTCCATCAAAATCAGTATTGTCTACTCAGACTGGCAGCGGCTTTCCGGGGTCTCAAGCTAAAGTTTTTCACACCCACTGCCTAGGTCTTTTCAGTGGAGATGCCGGGGATTGAACCTGGGACCTTCTGCATGCCAAGCAGATGTTCCCTATGTCATTAACAGGGGTGGGATTCTAGCAGGAGCTCCTTTGCATATTGGGCCACCCCCCCCCCCCATGTAGCCAGTCCTCCAAGAGCTTACAAAAAAGAGACTTGTAAGCTCTTGGAGGATTGGCTACATCAGGGGTGTGTGGCCTAATATGCAAAGGAGCTCCTGCTAGATTTCTACCCCTGGTCATTAATAAATCTGACCAAAGATTGGTTGGCCTGCTCTGTAGGTACATTTCACCCTCCAACAGTAGCCATCTTCCCCATGGGCGACTGATCTCTGGAGGCATGCCGTGGCAACCACATGAAGGGCCTTTTAGCGTTGGGGAACCTGACGTTCTTTGGACTTCATGGACAGGATGGCTTTCTCTTTGGGCTGTGTTGGATATATTCCTGCCTCTTGTGGATTTTATTGTGACTTTGTTTGCCTCTGATTTTATGATTCCTTCTACCCCGTGGAATCGTTCTTGGTGGCTGCTCCTTAACTCTTAATCTTTTCTTTTACTGTATTGTAAATTTTGTAAGCCACCCTGATTTCTGTTTTGGTAGAAGGACGGTGGCAAGGGTTTTTTGAACAAAACCTTTCAAAATAAAATGCGCTTATCATTTAATACGGGGCTGAGGTTTTCCGGTCAGATGGCAGAGAGGGGAAACTCTAGGCTGGGAAACTTTTGGAAATTTTGGGGGTGGAGCCAGAGGAAGATGGAGTTTGGGGAGGGGAGGGGCTTCAGTGGGGCAGAACGCCCTAGAGCAGGGGGGGCCAAACTGTGGCTCTTTCACACGTCTTGTGTGGCTCTCAAAATCCCCCACTGCCCCATCAGTGGACTTGGAGAAGGCATTTCTCTCTGCAAATCACTTCTCCAAGCCAAGACAGCTGGCATCTTGGAGAATGCATTTAAAGTTGAAGTTGCTTTCTTTCCACTTCTTCCTCATCTGTTTCCCTCCCTTCCTCCCTTGCTTCCTCAAGCATCTGACATTTATGTGGCTCTTCTATTAAGCAAAAAGAGCCCTGTGGCGCAAAAAGAGCCCCGCGGTGCAGTGTTAAAGCTGCAGTACTGCAGTCCTAAGCTCTGCTCACGACCTGAGTTCGATCCCCGGCGGAAGCTGGGTTTTCAGGTAGCCGGCTCGAGGTTGACTCAGCCTTCCATCCTTCCGAGGTCGGCAAAAGGAGTCCCCAGCTTGCTGGGGGGAAAGTAGATGACTGGGGAAGGCAGTGACAAACCACCCTGTAAAAAGTCTGCCGTGGAAACGTTGTGAAAGCAGCGTCACCCCAGAGTCAGAAACGACTGGTGCTTGCACAGGGGACCTTTCCCTCTATTAAGCAAGATTGGCTTCTCCTGCCCTAGAATGTGCCTTACGAAGCGGCCATCTTCTCCAGGCAGACTGTTCTCTGCCACCTGGAGATCAAGTGTAATGCCAGGGGATCTCCAGTCCCCACCTGGAAGCTGGCAGCCCTACAGAAGAGGCAGAATCAATGGAGAATGGTGGCCCACAACCCAGCAGAGGGGAAGCGGAAAAGGTTCACTACACAGGGATCCAGGGAGCAAAGACTCCAAGAATCCCCTATATCAGGGGTGGCCAACGGTGGCTCTCCAGATGTTTTTTGCCTACAACTCCCATCAGCCCCAGCCATTGGCCATGCTGGCTGGAGCTGATGGGAGTTGTGGGCAAAAAACATCTGGAGAGCTACCGTTCGCCACCCCTGCCCTATATAAATTCTTGGAAGGATACATCTATCCATGACATAATCTGTGATGATCAAGTGAACCTCTCTGTGCAGAGGCAGTCTACCTCCGAATACCAGTTGCTGGTGAACAATGGAAGGGGGAGGCTTTGGCCTCTATGACTTCATTTGTGGGCCTTCTAAGACCTCTATTTAGCCACCTTAGGAAACAGGGTAGGGACAGTGGCTCAGGGATAGAGCATCTGCTTGGTAAGCAGAAGGTCCCAGGTTCAATCCCCGGCATCTCCAACTAAAAAAGGGTCCAAGCAAATAGGTCTGAAAAACCTCAGCTGGAGACCCTGGAGAGCCGCTGCCAGTCTGAGTAGACAAGACTGACTTTGATGGACCGAGGGGGGGGGGGGTCTGATTCTGTAGAAGGCAGCTTCGTATATTGAACATATGGACATATGAAGCTGCCTTATACTGAATCAGACCCCTTGGTCCATCAAAGTCAGTATTGTCTACTCAGACTGGCAGCGGCTCTCCAGCTGAGGTTTTTCACACCTATTTTGCCTGGACCCTTTTAGTTGGAGATGCCGGGGATTGAACCTGGGACCTTCTGCTTACCAAGCAGATGCTCTACCCCTGAGCCACCGTCCCTCCCCTATTCATGTTCATATGTACTGGTACTGGGCAAGATTGGCATTTGGTCCAATCCAGCAGAAGTCTTTATGTAAAGAGGCAGGAAACTGGGCTGAATTTTGCAACTGAAATCGGACCAAAAAGGTCCTGTCTTCTGTAGGTCCAGTTCTGAACGACTAGATATTCTCAGAGAAGGTGGCAGGCTCAGTGCTTTTGACCTGGCCGTCATATCTTTTTTTAAAAAGTGCATTTAACAACCCCCCCCCCCCAAAAAAAATCTGGTTTCTTCCAGTCCAAACTGTAAATAGCTTTCTTTCCATCTGTCCTCTCTGGGGGCTTTCCTTCCCAACTTCTCTGTTTACATCTCCCCTCGCTGCCTCCTGCATGCACCTTTTTTGCAAAAATGCAAGCCGGCTGGCCTGAGGGCTTGCTGGCGTCGGTTAAAAAGGAGGGCTTGAACCCTTTCAAAGGGACAGGTGGAGGATGTAGTCTTGATCCAGGAGCCTATTTTGGGATAAGGGGTTACATGAAAGGATTGTAATTTTTCCACAGTTTTAAGGATGACAAAGGATTTCACTCCTATGTGTGTGCGTGGGGCTGAATATTCTTGGGTTGATTCAGAACAATTTGGGGTTTGACAGAAAATGATAAGGAAAAGGGGAGGGACGGTGGCTCAGTGGGAGAGCATCTGCTTGGTAAGCAGAAGGTCCCAGGTTCAGTCCCCGGCATGTCCAACTAAAAAGGGTCCAGGCAAGTAGGTGTAAAAACCCTCAGCCTGAGACCCTGGAGAGCCGCTGCCAGTCTGAGTAGACAATACTGACTTTGAAGGACCGAGGGTCTGATTCAGTATAAGGCAGCTTCATATGTTCATGAAAAGAAGGTGACTTACTTTGAATCAATTAGTACGGGCAGGAAATGATTCCAGTATAAGATGTGGGGGTTTCCCTCCTTTCCTTGATGGCAATATTGTTCTGTCACAGTGGTAGGATCTGAATCCAAATCCCAACTCTGTGACAGAATTCTTCAGGTATCCTTGGACCAGTTGCTCTCTCTGAGCACAGCCTATCCTGTGAGGATAACATGAGGCCACGAGAACCCTGTATGCCATTGCGAGATCCCTGGAGAAACGGAAACTGATTAAATGGGCATATGAGGTGCCACAGAATTTCTAGTTACGATCATAAGAACATGAGAAGAGCCCTGCTGGATCATACCAGTGATCCATCTAGTCCTGCCAACTAGTTCTTCCGACGGGCCAACAACAGGGCATAGAGACCTTCCCCTGATGTTGCCTCCTGGATCTGAGATTCAGAGGTTGACTGCCTCTGAATGTGGAAGTTCAATAGGGAAAGCTTATCCTAGCATAGTAAGAGGATTAGAAGAGCCCTGCTCAGTCAAACCAGTGAGGGTCCATCCAGTCCAGCCTCCTATCTTACTCAGTGGCCAACCAGTTCCTCTGGAGGGCCAACAACAGGGCAGAGAAATTGAGGCCTTTCCCTGAGAACATCAGAACAGCCCTGCTGGGTCAGACGAGGGAGGGTCCATCCAGTCCAGCCTCCTGTCTCACACAGTGGCCAGCCAGTTCCTCTGGAGGGCCAACAACAAGGCAGAGAGGCCGAGGCCTTCCCCTGAGAAGAACATCAGAAGAGCCCTGCTGGGTCAGACCAGGGAGGGTCCATCCAGTCCAGCCTTCCGTCTCACACAAGGGCCAACCAGTTCCTCTGGAGGGCCAACAACAGGGCAGAGAGGCTGAGGTCATCCCCTGAGATGAACTTCAGAACAGCCCTGCTGGGTCAGAACAGGGAGGGTCCCTCCAGTCCAGCCTCCCGTCTCACACAGGGGCCACCCAGTTCCTCTGAAGGGCCAACAACAGGGCAGAGAGGCTGAGGCCTTCCCCAGATAAAAGCCTAAGATGAACCCTGCTGAATCAGACCAACAGTCCATCTAGACCAGCCTCTTGTCTCACACAGTGGCCAGCCAGTTCCTCTGGAGGGCCAACAACAGGGCAGAGAAGCCAAGGCCTTCCCCTGAGAAGAACATCAGAAGAGCCCTGCTGGGTCAGACCAGGGAGAGTCCATCCAGTCCAGCCTCCTGTCTCACACAGTGGCCAACCAGTTCCCCTGGAGGGCCAACAACAGGGCAGAGTGGCCGAGGCCTTCCCCTGATGTTGCCTCCTGGCACCGGTATTCAGAGATTTAGTGTCTCTAGATGTGGAGGTTCCCCTCAGTCGCCATGCCTAGTAGCCACTGATAAAATATCCTCCATGAATCTATCTAACCTCGTCTTGTAAAGCTGTTTATTCCTGTGGCCATCACAACATCCTCTGGCTGTGAATTCCACATTTTAATCGATCCCTGTGTAAAGTAGTCTTTCCTTTTTCCGTCCTGAACCTACAGTCCATCAGTTTCATTGAATCTGTTCGAGTTCTAGTCTTTGGGGAGACGGAGAAAAAAAAATATTTGTCCACTCTCTCTCCACCCCGTGCATAATTTTATAAACCTCTGTCATGTCACCCTTTAATTGTCTTTTTTCTAAACAGAAAAGTCCCAGACTTTTCAGCCTCCTAAAGAAGGTGCTACAGCCCCCCCCCCCCGCCAAAACCCCCCATCATCTTGATCGCCCTCCTCTATACTTTTTCCCGCTTTGCGATGTCCTTTTTTGAGACATTATCTTTCAGTTGACTGGATTTTCGCTTCACCCTGGTTGGAATGTCATTTTTAATGTGGTTTTAAATGTGTAAAAAGTCCTGCAAAATATCATGACCCCCCCCCCCCTGCCTGGGTATACTCCAAAGTGGGGGGGGGGAGTAAATCCATCTTTCCATCTGATTTCGTCGTCCTGAGCTCACACCTGTCAAAAGTGGGGCGGGGAAGCCCCCCAGAACATCTGGATAAAATTAAAGTCTTTGCTTGCCTCCTAACAACTTCATCTATCTTGATTCCGAGGGAGAGAGCGCGCACCCCCTCCGCCCCACAAAAGAATTTACATGCCAAAAGGGAATGGAGGGCTGTTTTGCTTAATCGGAGAAAAATCCACCTTGAGCGCACACAAAATGTGTTTTCATCCCGGGGTGCATGTTAATTAGGGAGGCAGCGATGAAGTAGGCTTACCCGCCAGTCTCAGCCTGTAGGAAAAAAATGTTTCGCCCCAGGAAAAATGCAAAATCGTGGGCTCCCCCCCCCCCCTTCTATCTTCCAGGGGTTGGCTTTCCCAAGCACTCACTGACGATGAATTTATTAATCAGTGATACTTAAGAAACTCTTCATCAGTAGCTTTTTGGGGATCCCAGCTGCACGACTTGAGCCTAGGGGGCGCCAATCCCCACTTGGGTATAATGAAAAAACAAAGGGAAAAGCATAGAGAAGGAAGGACTAAGAGGAAACCGTGCTTGTGTCATTCAAAATGCACCAGTCTGAAATGCAAGACTTCATACAATATACATTATACATGCAATACCAATGAGCTGACTAATACTTCTTTATGAACATACATAAGGATAACGAAATATGCAATACATAGTTGTGACCTGTTAAGTCCACAGTGCATTCACATAAGCTACAAGGTCCACGATGTTTACACAAGTAAGTATTAGGCAAGGTAGCAAAATAGGATGCTCCAGAAAGAAAACAAGTTGAAGTTGACAAAATAGGATGCTCCAGAACAGGGGTGGCCAACGGTGGCTCTCCAGATGTTTTTTTTTGCCTACAACTCCCATCAGCCCCAGCCAGCATGGCCAATGGTTGGGGCTGATGGGAGTTGTAGGCAAAAAAACATCTGGAGAGCTACCGTTGGCCACCCCTGCTCCAGAAAGAAAACAAGTTGAAATTGGGCACGCTTCCGGTAATAGGCGCGTTTCGATGGCGTATCTTCGTCCACAACGCAGCTCTTCTGGAACCACAGAAAGGTTATTCTAGAAGTATGTGCATGTCAATTTCCAAGGCAATCGCTTTCTAACACGACCGTGCGCCTCAGTCTAGAATTTTTTTTTTATCCAGAACCAGTGCTCTTATAAGCTAAGCTTGAAGCTGCTAGTCAGTTACTCCCACACGGCGCTATCGGACTGGTGCATTTTGAATGACACAAGCACGGTTTCCTCTTAATCCCCACTTGGGGGCAGGGGATCCCCTGGTTTGGGGGCCTTCCCCCTGCTTCAGGGTCATCAGAAAGCAGACATGTCTGCTAGGCACTCCATTATCCCCTGTGGGGACCGATTCCCATAGGGTATAATGGAGAATTGATTTGTGGGTATCTGGGGAAGCTGTTTTTTGAGGTAGAGGCACCAAATTTTCAGCGTAGCATCTGGTGCCTCTCCTCAACACGCCCGCCCATGTTTCAGAAAGATTGGACCAGGGAGTCCAAGTCTGTGAGCTCCTATCTTTCATTATTTCCAATGGGGAGGGACGGTGACTCAGGGGAGGGACGGTGGCTCGGGAAGGGACGGTGGCTAAGTGGTAGAGCATCTGCTTGGAAAGCAGAAGGTCCCAGGTTCAATCCCCGGCATCTCCAAAAAAGGCAAATAGGTGTGAAAAACCTCAGCTTGAGACCCTGGAGAGCCGCTGCCAGTATGAGAAGACAATACTGACTTTGATGGACCCAGGGTCTGATTCAGTATAAGGCAGCTTCATATGTTCATTTAAAAGGAGCGCAGTCCCTTTCAATGTAAGGGCCAGAACTCCCTTTGGTGCTTGTCACAACCTTGATCCTAGCTCCACCCCCAAAGTCTCCTGGCTCCACCCCCAAAGTTCATGATCAGGCACTGGTTGATTTTGCCCACTTTCAGGTTGGCCCCTGCAGACGTCCCTGCTGACTTGAGCGAAGCTGCACTGGCAGAACTGAGGGCGATGGAGCGGCAGTCCCATCCCATGGAAAATGGAAGAGAAGAAAAGAGAAGCCCTGTCGGGTCAGGCCAGTGGCCCCTCCAGTCCAGCACTCTGTGTCACACAGTGGCCAAAAAACCCAGGAGCCATCCAGGGTTCCCTCTAAGCTGCAGAGTCTTTGAGCAAAAATTCAACTCTGTGAGCTCCTGGCATTACAGTGGTGAGCTACTGCATACATTATTGTGCTCTGGGGTCATCCTTCCTGAGCTAAGACAAAAATGCATGAGCTGGAGGCGAAACAGCTGTGAGCTAGCTCACGCCGAATCAGCTTACAGGGAACACAGGAGGTCCACCAGTGGGGCCAGAACATTAAAACCCCTCCCACTGTTGCCTCCCAATACAGAATACAGAGCATCCCTGCCCCAATCAGAGAGTTCCATCTATGCCCTGTGGCTAATAACTACTGATGGACCTCTGCTCCAGATGTTTATCCAATCCCCTCTTGAAGCTGGCTATGCTTGTAGCCGCCGCCACCTCCTGCGGCAGTGAATTCCACGTGTGAATCACCCTTTGGGTGAAGAAGGACTTCCTTTTATCCATTCTAACCCGACTGCTCAGCAATTTCATTGGGTGCCCACGAGTTCTCGTACTGTGAGTTCTTGTATTGAGAAGATAGATCCAAGCGGGCAGCCGTGTTGGTCTGAAGTAGTAGAACAAAATAGGAGTCAAGTTGCGCCGTTAAGACCAACTTAGTTTTATTCCGTGTGGTTAGAGAGCACACGAAAGCTTACGTTCGGAACAAAACTAAGTTGGTCTTAAAGGCGTGGCTTGACTCCTATTTTGTACTGAGAAATGACGCTGAGACTCTGAAGGGCTTTGTATGGCAGGGGTGGCCAACGGTAGCTCTCCAGTTGTTTTTTTTGCCTACAACTCCCATCAGCCCCAGCTATTGGCCATGCTGGCTGGGGCTGATGGGAGTTATAGGCAGAAAACATCTGGAGAGCTACTGTTGGCCATCCCTGTTGTATGGGATAGCCAACACCTTCAGCTGAGCCCAGCAACAGACAGGCAGCCAGTGCAACATCTACAGAAGGGACTTCCTGTTCCACCGAGCGGAATCTCTCCAAGGGCCTCGGCAGGAGCCAGAGACGCCAGCGCCTGGTCCCCGTAACTCTCTGCCTGCCAGGCAAATGCTCTCATCTGCAGCTGTGGAATCTCTCTTTAGCGGAAAAGCTGGCTTCAACTGTGAGGCTGGGAAACCTGAGCTCTCAGCAGACGTCTCCCCCCCCCCCCTCTAGGATTGCCAGATCAGAGGTTTTGGGCCACAGAGTCGAGTTCTGGAGTTCAGGTGTTTGGTTTCTCTGTTGCTGCAGCTGATACAGCACAACAGAAACAGGGCTCCTTGCATTTTTCCTTCCCTCATCTCCCTCCTTGGCAGAGCTCACCGGCCCTCATGCCACCAAGGCTTTTTCACTTTAAAAAAAAAATCATATCATTTTATCAGTTTGTGGATCTGTTTCTCTGGAGTCCAAGCTTCCTTTATTTCTTTTTTTAAAGTCTTGGATCCCCCCCCCCCGACACACACACTTTCATTTATAAAAAAGAAATCTCTAGCTAGCTCTTTTCATTGCAAAGGTATATGGGGAAAGGTATGCCTCCAGAACTAAAGGAGGTAGAGACTTGCTTTTTTGCAAATCAAAGTGGGGGGGGGGGATCCAGAGTTAACCGGAGACAAAGGTGGTTACAAAGCTACCACAAAATTCAGCAGATGATTTTCTCTAGCTAGCTCTTTTCGTTGCAAAGATATATGGGGAAAGGTATGCCTCCAGAACTAAAGGAGGTAGAGACTTGCTTTTTGCAAATCAAAGCCGGCGGGGGGGGGGGGGGGATCCAGAGAACCAGAGACAAAGGTGGTTATAAGGCTACCACAAGATTCAGCTGATGATTTTGGCCACTGTTGAAACTAGAGTTGCCAAGTCCAATTCAAGAAATATCTGGGGATTTTGGGGGTGGAGCCAGGAGACGTTGGGGGTGGAGCCAGGAGCAAGGTTAAAACAAGTATAATTGAACTCCAAAGGGAGTTCTGGTCATCACATTTAAAGGGACTGCGCACCTGTTAAATGCCTTCCTTCCATAGGAAATAATGGATAGAGGCACCTTCTTTTGGGGCTCATAGAATTTGACCCCTTGGCCTAATCTTTTTGAAACTTGGGGGGTATTTTGGGGAGAGGCACTGGATGCTACACGGAAAGTTTGGTGCCTCTACCTCAAAAACCAGCCCCCCTCCCAGATACCCACGGATCAATTCTCCATTATTTCCTATGGGAATAAGTCTTCATAGGGAATAATAGAGTTCCCAGCAGACATTTCCCTCCCCTCCCCCACTGCTTTCTGAAGCGGGGGGGAGGGCCTCCAAACCGGGGGATCCCCTGCCCCCACCTGGGGATTAAAAAAAATCAAAGGTACATAACCCACCGTGAAAACCGGCTTCTATTATCGAATTATACAAGGTCAACAAAATTAAACACACTCGTATACAAATTCCACCGTCATAAATTACAAAACAACCATAACTTTTAGTCCTTAATAGAAAAGGAAGCATTAGCACCAAGAGTCCTCCTTCTCATCCTATGGTAAACCTTCCATCTCATTCCGTGAAATTCTGATGCAGTACTCCAGATGTTTAATGTCTGTCCACAGATGCAGCCAATAATCCAAATTTCCAAGGACAAGGTCGTACTGAACCCTTGTTTCGCGTGAGCTTCTTCAAGCTGCAGTAAGTCTCTTCAAGCTGCAAAAATCCTCTTAGCAATTTCTCTTAAGTGTTAGGCCAAACAGCCAGTGTGCTTGAAGGAACACTCTCTGGGTGTCGTATAACCCCACCTGGCGACTGGCAACCAAACAGAAGAAACCGCTCTGTTTTTTTCACAGGGTGGTTTGTTTTATTTGGTTGTGACTTCATTCCTTTGTGTAGCCTATTGTGTATTTTTACCCACCTGGGGACTGGTAACCCTAGCTGGGGACTGTGGCAGGGAAACGGCTGCTAGGTATGCGGGATCTGGAAAATCCAAACTTCCCTGTCCACACAGCAAGCTTGTAATCTTTCCGAATATTTTGCAGCAAAGCAAGTTTGAGAAAGATTAGAGAAAACCGGAGGAAATCTTGGGAGATGCCCAAATGCGCTGTGATGCAATGGAGAAGTAAGGGGAGACGTCCACTTCCCCAAAGCGGTCAAATAACCCACGTGAGGAAGGCCTCAGAGCTCCAGGCTGAAATCTCAGGGCTACTACAGCATTATAAGGGCCCCTGCTGCACATTTAACTAAATTCATCTGGCATGAACCGCTCTGACGCAGTTTGCATTCAGGGCACAGATCATCTTGGTGGGGTTTTAAAAACGGTTGTGTGTCTGTTTAAATCTTCGTTCGCGAAGTCAAGCCGAGAGAGAGAGAGTGTGTCTGTGCGCAGGGACGATTGTGGTGTGTCGCCCGTCTCTTCCAAACCACAGTGTGTATCTCCCTCTCTGTGTGTGTGTATGCAATCACAATCAGGCGGTTTGGAAGAGACCGACAAGTCACCACAATCGCCACACGCGTTTGCTCACTGCAATCGGGTGGTACGCTTCCCGGTGGAATATGGGAAGCTGGAACCCTGCTGGAAAATCAGGCTGCAGAACACCAGCGTCCTTCTCCGAGGGCCAGAGACTGGGTGCTGTCCATCCGGGCTCCGAAGTCCCTTTTGTTTTAGTAGTAAGCCTGTTCCTCTAACTATAAGAGCCAGATGAAAACTTTTAAGGGGAAATTACAATGTGAGAAGTTTCATTCACATGTTCAGAACAATGGACCCCCCCTCCATGGCAGAATAGGAACACAGGACACTTAACTCACTTTTGTTGTTGTTCAGTCGCACAGTCGAGTCTGAGTCTTTGCGACCCCATGGACAAAGTCATGACAGGCCCTCCTGTCGTCTACCACCCTCCGAAGTCTGCTCAAAATTCGTGTTTGTCCCATCAGTAACACTGTCCAGCCATCTCATCTTTTGCCGTCCCCTTCTTCTTTTGCCTTTCCCAGCATCAGGATCTTCTCCAGGGAATGCTCCCTTCTCATTGGGTGGCCAAAGTATTTGAGCTTCAGCTTCAGCATCTGACCTTCCAGGGAACAGTCTGGGTTGATTTCCCTTAGGACTGACTGATTGGATCTTCTTGCAGTCCAAGGGACTCTCAGGATTCTTCTCCAGCACCACAGCTCAAAAGCATCTATTCTTCTGCGCTCGGCCTTCCTTATGGTCCAGCTCTCACAGCCATACATTACTACTGGGAATACCATCGCTTTGACAATTATACGGACTTTTGTTGGCAGGGTGATGTTTCTACTTTTTATTATACTGCCTTGGTTTGCCACAGCTGTCCTCCCAAGGAGCAAACGTCTTTTAATTTCATGGCTGCAGTCACCATCTGCAGTGATCTTAACTCACTCCAGGAGGCTTATTTTCTGTCCCAAGGAGGTTCCAGGGTTGCTATGCAGAGGCAAGCATTTGCAAGCCATCTCTGTATGCCTGATCTGATCTGCGTGGCCCAGGCTAGCTTGAACTTGTGAGATCTTGGAGGCTAAGCAGAGGTGGCCTTGATGAGACTTGGGTAGGTGACGACCGAGGAAGTCCCAAGGTTACCACGCAGAGGTGAGTCACCTCTGTTGGTCTGATCTGACCTGGATGGCCCAGGCTAACCTGAGCTTGTGTGATCTTGGAAACTAAACATGGTTGGCTTTGATAAGACTTGGATGGGAGACCACCAAGCAAGTTCCAGGGTTGCTATGCAGAAGCAAGCAATCGCGAGTCGCCTCTGTTGCTCCGATCTGACCTGAATAGCCCGGGTTAGCCTGGTGTTGTCAGATCCTGGAAGCTAAGTAGGGTTAGCCCTGGTTATAACTTGGAGGGGAGACCACCGAGGAGGTGAAGGGATGCTGTGCGGAGGCGAGCAGTGACAAACCACCTCTGTACGGCTTTTGGCATGGCCTGGATGACCCAGGGTAGCCCGATATCACTAGATCTTGGAAGCTAAGCTGGGCCAGCCTTGGTTTTGTACTTGGACGGAGACCACCGAGGACGTCCAGGGGTGCTCTGCAGAGGCAGACTGCCTCTGAACGTCTCTCTCCTTGAAAATGCCACAGGGTCACCATAAATTGACTGCGACTTGTTATTTTCCACCACCCCCACGGTGAAGGTATCATCAGATCTTCTGCATTTCCCACCAGTCCGTTCCAACTCAATGTGCCACCCCCCCCCCGTATCTTTTGAGATTCTGTGAGTTGGGGATGGCAGGAAAAGATCTCTCCCCCCCCCCACCTTCCCTCCTTAAACTCTCTTTTAAGTAGTACACTTCACTGTCGAAATTCATGATTTGTTGCTTGTAAAACCACCCCGATTAAGTGCGGTTTAGCCTCCCGGCTTCAAGTCTTATCATGTTTCATCTTGCAACAAAGGCACAGCTACCCTGCCTTCTTTTTTGGAAAGGCACAAAAAAAACTTCAAAGCCAACAGCTCTTGCCTGGAATGGCGCTAAAACGAGACCAATATTTAGGCAACGTCTGCATGGCATTAGTAGCTCTCCGATACCCCTTGCTGGTTGAGGATTGATGGAACTCCCCAGAACTTCTCCACCTCCCCCCCCCCCACCCGTGGCTGTTTCATGCAATGGTGATTAATCTTGCATGTTCTTGGTATCTGGCCTATCTTGATTGTTTTAAACGTCTCGCTTTTCATGTGCTGCAATATAGGAAGTGTGATTTTAGGCATGGGACTGGGTCTGATTAAAGACGGCTGTTGAGCTACGGAGCTCATCTTGATGGCATTTTGGATTCTGGGGTGGGGATTAATTGCCCGTCTGGGGAAGCTGCAGAGTCAGGCCTGGCCTGGCCGCAGCCTCTTCCTGGGGCACAGTCGTGTGAAAGGGTGACGAGATTGGACCGGTGCCGGCTGCTGAGATTTCGCATTGTACTCGAACAAGAATGGGGAACCGAGAGCCAAGAAGAGAGATGCCAAAAAGTCTGACATGCATCTAATGCTGGAATTTTGGCATCCGATCCTGGGTTTCTATTTTTCCGTAATTCATTTTTCATATTTGAATGCTTAGTTAGGTTTTTAGTAAAAATCTGTGCAATGCAATTGGAGCCAGTTTGGTGTAGTGGTTATGTGTGCAGACTCTTATCTGGAGAACTGGGTTTGATTCCCCACTCCTCCACTTGCAGCTGCTGGAATGGCCTTGGGTCAGCCACAGCTCTTGCCAAGCTGTCCTTGAAAGGGCAGTTTCTGGAGAGCTCTCTCAGCCCCACCTACCTCACAGGGTGTCTGTGGTGGTGGAGGAAGGTAGAGGAGATTGTAAGAGTCTGAAATTCAGAGTGAAGGGCAGGGTATAAATCCAATATCTTCTTCTTCTAAATGTTAAAAGTGTTTATTTGTAATGAATGTTTCTACTGTGAAAATAGTGTGGAAAGGAGCATCAAGTCACAGCCGGGTTGCGGGAATCCCTTTGAGTTTTCAAGGTAAGAAATGGAGGGAGATGGTTTGCTATTGCTTGGCTCTTCCCAGCAACCTTCGACTTCCTTCCAAGTATTCGCCACGCCCAGCCCTGCTCGGCTTCTGAGATTTGATGGGATCAGGCTAGCTGGGGCCATCCAGAGCAGGGCAAGAGACTAACAGAGGTGGATGCCCATTGCCTGCCTCTGCGTAGCACCCCTGGGCTTGCTCAGTGCTCTCCCGTCCAAGTGCTCACCAGGGCTGACCCTGATTTTGAGATCTGATGGGACTGGGCTAGCCAGGTGCACCCCGATCAGGCCTCACCTGTCGAACATAACCTTGTTAGCATAGGGCAGGGGTGGCCAAACTTCCTCAATTCCGGAGCCACATAGAATAAACGCCAGATGTTTGAGAGCCCAAAGATGTGAACATTAGATATTTGAGAAAGCCGGGAGGGAGGGAAGGGAAGGGAAGGGAGGGTGGGAAGGGAGGGAGGAATGGGAGGGGAAGGGAGGGAGGACAGGAAGGAAGGGGAGGAGAAGTAAGGGAAGGGGAGGGAGGGAGGGAAGGAAGGAAGGAGGGGCAGGGAGGGGAGGAAGGGAAGGGAAGGAGGGAGGGTGGGAGGGTGGGAGGGGGAGGGAAGGGAAGGAGATGGAGGAGGGAAGGGAGGGCAGAAAGGAAGGAAGGGAGGGGAGGGAAGGGAAGGCAGAAAGGAAGGAAGGGGAGGGAGGAAGGGAAGGAGGGGAGGGGAGGGAAGGAAGGGAGGGAGGGAAGGGAGGGCAGGAGGGGAGGGAAGGAAGGATGGAAGGAAGGAAGGGGAGGGAGGGAGGGCAGAAAGGAAGGAAGGGGAGGGAGGAAGGAAGAAGGGAAGTGAGATGAGGGAAGGAAGGAAGGAAGGAAGGAAGGAAGGTGAGGGAGGGAGGGAGGAGGGGAAGGAAGGAAAGAAGGAACGGAAGGAAGGAAGGAAGGAAGAAAGGAAGGAAGGAAGAAGGCAGGAAGGAAGGAAGGAAGGAAGGAAGGAAGGAAGGAAGGAAGGAGGAGGAAATTGAAGGGAGGGAGAGTGGAAAAAAGTAACTTTAACTCTTAAATGCATTCTCCAATATGCTGGTTGACTTGCTTGGAGAAGTGATTAAAGAGAAATGCCTTCTTCAGGCTGAGTCCCTGGGACAGTGATGGCTTTTGCAAGCCACACAACATGTGTGAAAGAGCCACATGTGGCTCCTGAGCTGCAGTTTGGCCACCCCTGGCCTTGGTCATCCAATAGAGGACTTTTCTAACTGAAACAGCTGAAAATAAGTCAGCAGAATTTTTAGATACTACTGCTAAGTCACGAGGTATCATGATGACAAGGAAAAACCCAGTTGCTGGTGAAGTTCACAGTCTAAATGAATGTACCTTTATTCCTATGGAGAATACATACTGCGCCCTGTGAACAATGCAGATACTTCTGAGCTTGATTCAGAACATTCTTTTACAGAGAAGTATTCTGTGTTTAAACAATTTATTATACTGTAATGTATTGTAATTATAATATCATTTGTTATTAAAAATTAATACATATACATTACATTTTCTCCATTCCTCCCCCCTTTTGGGACCCCCGGCAGTGTATTTTATTTCATTTGTTAAAAAGGTAACATTTTATCTACTAAAGAATCTTACTTCGTAGAAAAACATCAAAAAGAAAAAACAAGACAAAACCATAGGTTGTAATTATAATCCATCTTCATAGTAACCCTTAAGTCATTAACAAAAGAACCGAAAAGATATATTCCAATAAGTATTCTGGAACAGGCGAGGCAAAACCTACCCTCCCAAACAGAGAGCCCGGCTTCATCTACTATTTCCCACTAAACGGATGAATCCGGTGGGTTTTTATCCTCTTACAATGGATTACAGGGTCTGAGAAGTTCCATATCCTCCATAGACGGAGGTTAGACACAGTGGAATGTTTTTGATCTTCTCTCCTGGCATTACGGCATCGTTTGGAATTGCGCTTAATTAAAAAACATCCCTCTGTAACAGACAGCAATTAAAATGTAATATCGGAGAGCGCCCCCCCTCCCCCACATACACACATATTGGGAAAGTGGTAATAATCGAGGTCCATCAGTTCTTTCCATTGCCTGACACCGCCCGGATGTTTTAGAGATGAAAGAACCGAGTGGGGTTTTGTGGGGCTTTTTTTTTTTTGCTGTTATGTAAAACCATTTAGTGCTAAAATGCCTACGAGCGACATAATATGTGGGCAGCCATAAACAAGACGGGCAACATGAACTCGCCTGCTTGGCACAGACAAATTGCACGTTAACCCTCAAGGTCCCGTCCCGTTGGCCAGTCCCATAATTATTACTATTATTTTGCTAATTCGTCTCCTTGTTCACAAATAGACAGTCTGGGATATAATTGCGCCTTCTCATGACAAATCCTGGCTTGCCTTGTTACGGCACAGGATTTGGTCCGCTGAGATCTGGTGGGTGGAATCCTTCCGCCCTGGGGATTTCAATTCCAAATTTTTTGAATTTGGCAAACTCTCCTTCCAGTCTGGGAATGGAAAATGGGAGCCCGGAAGCCTGTCCTAGGCAGAAGTTTGCCATTTTTTCACAAGACAACAAGACGGGGCAGTCCTAAACAGACTTACACCCTTCTAGGTCCATCCACGTCAATTGGATTCAGAGGGATGCAACTCTTTTTAGGACTCCATGATCAGTATTAGTGTCTTCTGCTTCTACAGCCTCAGCACGATTTCCATTTCTTTCCCTGCATCAGGCCCTGCACTGTATTTATCCTCTGTTGTTACGACATGTATGAGGATTAATAGTTTTCCTTTGTTCCATCCCTTTATTGTTCTGGGATTGAACTCTGTGCTTTGAGCGGGAGGCTTTCCAAAATGAAATTCCAGCATTGGCTGCGTGCCGTTTGCTTCAGGTTTTTGTTTGTTCTGCTAATGTGCATTTTTCTTTCTCCCTGTGGTGCTTACATGCGTGTACACAAGATGGTATCTAGATTGCATAAGATGCAAGCATAGACAGCTTCAAGAGGGGACTGGATAATCATCTGGAGTAGAGGTCCATCAGTGGCTATTAGCCACAGTGTATTGATGGAACTCTCTGTCTGGGGCAGGATGCTCTGTATTCTTAGTGCTTGGGGGGGGCACAGTGGGAGGGCTTCTGGTGTCCTGGCCCCATGATAGACCTCCTGATGGCACCTGATTTTTCTGGCCCCTGTTGGACACAGAGTGTTAGACTGGATGGGCCACTGGCCTGATCCAACATGGCTTGTCTTATGTTCTTATGTCTGGGACAGTAATGCTCTGTATTCTTGGTGCTTGGGGGGGTAACAGTGGGAGGGCTTCTAGTGTCCTGCCCGACTGATGGACCTCTGAATGGATACCTGGGGGGTTTGGCCACTGTGTGACACAGAGTGTTGGATGGGCCACTGCCCTGATCCAACAGGGCTTCTCTTATGTCCTTATGTCTGGGGCAGTGGTGCTCTGTATTCTTAGTGCTGGGGGCGGCAACAGTGGGAGGATATTCTAGTGTCCTGCCCAACTGATGAGCTCCTGATGGCACCTGGGTTTTGGCCACTGACTGACTCAGAGTGTTGGACTGGCTGGCATTGGCCTGATCCAACATGGCTTCTTTTATGTTCTTATTCCTTTTGTGTG